>NC_090647.1:22576153-22811548 GCF_040937935.1 Hyperolius riggenbachi
AGCCGTGTACACAGAGTGGCATTAAACACAATGCTATATAGTCTGCTATATAGTCACCCCGAACAGGGTGATGTTCTGCAGAACCCGAACAGTGGCAAACACTGTTCGCCCAACACTACTGGGAGGGAACGCAGATTTTAGTACCTAAACACACGATACAACATGTTTTCCGGGGTCGGACTCTGAGGCACATACAGATGGTCCCGATCATCATCCTCATCATACAACTCTTCTCCTGAGTCTGACCCACCCACCACCTCTGCCACCCCAACATCCCCAGACACAGACCCCTCATCGTCCTCAACATTAACTTGGGATGCTGGCCTGAGCCAGACCTCCTCCTCCACATCAGGCCCCATCATCTCCTCAATGGCAGCCCTCATTAATCGCTCTGGCGACGGACTGATGGACACAACGTTCTCCTCCGGGGAGGGCTGCTGCTGACCACTGGCTGCTGGGGTGGATGTTATAGCTTGCGTGGGGCGTTGGCTGTTGCTGTTGTTGGGAGTGCTGCTCACAGCGGAGGTCTCTGGGGAACTCATGTTGAGCTCATATAGTGGTTGACGGTGAGTGGAGTATTACTGATCCCAGCAATATACACACTGACTGGCAGAGTACGCAATGCTATATAGTGTGGCTGAGCGGTGTACACAGAGTGGCAGTAAACACAATGCTATATAGTCTGGCTGAGCGAGCGGTGTACTACTGTTCCCAGCAGAATCAGAGTGGCAGTAAACAATGGTATATAGTCTGGCTGAGCGGTGTACACACAATGCTATATAGTCTGCTATATAGTGTCAGTAAACAATGGTATATAGTCTGGCTGAGCGAGCGGTGTACTACTGTTCCCAGCAGAATCAGAGTGGCAGTAAACAATGGTATATAGTCTGGCTGAGCGGTGTACACAGAGTGTCAGTAAACAATGGTATATAGTCTGGCTGAGCGAGCGGTGTACTACTGTTCCCAGCAGAATCAGAGTGGCAGTAAACAATGGTATATAGTCTGGCTGAGCGGTGTACACAGAGTGTCAGTAAACAATGGTATATAGTCTGGCTGAGCGAGCGGTGTACTACTGTTCCCAGCAGAATCAGAGTGGCAGTAAACAATGGTATATAGTCTGGCTGAGCGGTGTACACAGAGTGTCAGTAAACAATGGTATATAGTCTGGCTGAGCGGTGTACACACAATGCTATATAGTCTGCTATATAGTGTCAGTAAACAATGGTATATAGTCTGGCTGAGCGAGCGGTGTACTACTGTTCCCAGCAGAATCAGAGTGGCAGTAAACAATGGTATATAGTCTGGCTGAGCGGTGTACACAGAGTGTCAGTAAACAATGGTATATAGTCTGGCTGAGCGAGCGGTGTACTACTGTTCCCAGCAGAATCAGAGTGGCAGTAAACAATGGTATATAGTCTGGCTGAGCGGTGTACACAGAGTGTCAGTAAACAATGGTATATAGTCTGGCTGAGCGGTGTACACACAATGCTATATAGTCTGCTATATAGTGTCAGTAAACAATGGTATATAGTCTGGCTGAGCGAGCGGTGTACTACTGTTCCCAGCAGAATCAGAGTGGCAGTAAACAATGGTATATAGTCTGGCTGAGCGGTGTACACAGAGTTTCAGTAAACAATGGTATATAGTCTGGCTGAGCGGTGTACACAGAGTGTCAGTAAACAATGGTATATAGTCTGGCTGAGCGGTGTACACAGAGTGGCAGTAAACACAATGCTATATAGTCTGGCTGAGCGAGCGGTGTACTACTGTTCCCAGCAGAATCAGAGTGGCAGTAAACAATGGTATATAGTCTGGCTGAGCGGTGTACACAGAGTGTCAGTAAACAATGGTATATAGTCTGGCTGAGCGGTGTACACAGAGTGTCAGTAAACAATGGTATATAGTCTGGCTGAGCGGTGTACACAGAGTGGCAGTAAACACAATGCTATATACTCTGGCTGAGCGAGCGGTGTACTACTGTTCCCAGCAGACACAGAACAGTGAACAGAATGCTATATAGTGTGGCTGAGCGAGCGGTGTACCACTATTCCCAGCAGACACAGAACAGTGAACAGAATGCTATATAGTGTGGCTGAGCGGGCGGTGTACCACTATTCCCAGCAGACACAGAACAGTGAACAGAATGCTATATAGTGTGGATGAGCGAGCGGTGTACCACTATTCCCAGCAGACACAGAACAGTAAACAGAATGCTATATAGTGTGGCTGAGCGAGCGGTGTACCACTATTCCCAGCAGACACAGAACAGTGAACAGAATGCTATATAGTGTGGCTGAGCGAGCGGTGTACCACTATTCCCAGCAGACACAGAACAGTGCACAGAATGCTATATAGTGTGGCTGAGCGAGCGGTGTACCACTATTCCCAGCAGACACAGAACAGTAAACAGAATGCTATATAGTGTGGCTGAGCGAGCGGTGTACCACTATTCCCAGCAGACACAGAACAGTAAACAGAATGCTATATAGTGTGGCTGAGCGAGCGGTGTACCACTATTCCAAGCAGACACAGAACAGTGAACAGAATGCTATATAGTGTGGCTGAGCGAGCGGTGTACCACTATTCCCAGCAGACACAGAGTGGCAGTAAACAGAATGCTATATAGTGTGGCTGAGCGAGGTACACAGAGTGGCAGTAAACAGAATGCTATATAGTGTGGCTGAGCAAGCGGTGTACTACTATTCCCAGCAGACACAGAGTGGCAGTAAACAGAATGCTATATAGTGTGGCTGAGCGAGGTACACAGAGTGGCAGTAAACAGAATGCTATATAGTGTGGCTGAGCAAGCGGTGTACTACTGTTCCCAGCAGTGACACAATGACAGGGGGGACCCTGGCTAGCGTGGCTGGAGCGCGAACTACCCTGCCTGCCTACCCAAAGCTAAACCCACAGACAAATGGCGGAGATATGACGTGGTTCGGGTATTTATTTACCCGAACCACGTGACCGTTCGGCCAATCAGAGCGCGTTCGGGTCCGAACCACGTGACCCGTTCGGCCAATCACAGCGCTAGCCGAACGTTCGGGGAACGTTCGGCCATGCGCTCTTAGTTCGGCCATATGGCCGAACGGTTTGGCCGAGCACCGTCAGGTGTTCGGCCGAACTCGAACATCACCCGAACAGGGTGATGTTCTGCAGAACCCGAACAGTGGCGAACACTGTTCGCCCAACACTAGCAGCTACCTATCTAATCTATACTGGGGGCAGCAACCTATCTAATCTATACTGGGGGCAGCTACCTATCTAATCTATACTGGGGGAAGCAACCTATCTAATCTATACTGGGGGCAGCTACCTATCTAACCTATACTGGGGACAGCTACCTATCTAATCTATACTGGGGGCAGCTACTTATCTAATCTATACTGGGGGCAGCTACTTATCTAATCTATACTGGGGGCAGCAACCCATCTAATCTATACTGGGGGCAGCAACCCATCTAATCTATACTGGGGGCAGCAACCCATCTAATCTATACTGGGGGCAGCAACCCATCTAATCTATACTGGGGGAAGCTGCCTATCTAATCTATACTGGGGGCAGCTACCTATCTAACCTATACTGGGGGCAGCTACCTATCTAATCTATACTGGGGGCAGCTACCTATCTAATCTATACTGGGGGCAGCTACCTATCTAATCTATACTGGGGGCAGCTACCTATCTAATCTATACTGGGGGCAGCTACCTATCTAACCTATACTGGGGGCACCTACCTATGGTAGATCCCCCCCCCCTTTAGTGTATATAGGCTCCTGGTCTTGCAGTCGCAGATCCCCTTTTAGTGTATTTAGGCAGCAGATAACAACCCCCCCCCCCCCCATTAGTGTATGTGTGTGGTGCGCTCACACGCAAAGAGGATGAATTGGGGGGGGGGGGGGGGGCGCCAAAATCTGGTTATGCTCAGGGCGCTGTGAAACCTAAGGCCGGCCCTGAGGACAGATGGGTAATACAGACCATTACACAGGGCCATCAATGGACCTTTTCAAGACAACCCCCCGATATCTTCAGAGCAACAAGCATTCCAGTGGCTCTGGACAAAAGAGAGACTCTAATCAAGTATGTAGAGGATCTAATCATCAAGCAGGCCATAGTGGAGGTTCCACGGAAGGAGAGAGGATCAGGAATATATTCATCCCTATTCTTTGTCAGGAAAAATACGGGAGACCTCAGACCAGTGATGGACCTGAGAAGACTCAACTCCTTCATAAAACTAGAACACTTCAAGATGGAGACACTTCAGACTATTCTAAAGTTTATATTGGTGGGAGATTGGGCACTCTCGATAGATCTAGAGGACGCTTATCTTCATATACCCATAGACCCTCAATTTCAAAAATTTCTCAGGTTCACAGTGGGAGATCGACATTTCCAGTTCCAATGCCTACCATTCGGCATATGCACGGCCCCGAGAACCTTTACAAAAGTTTTGCTGGCAGTAGTGGAAGTATTTGAGACACTATCTAGACGATCTGTTACTACTACATCAGGACAGAGAAACAATTCTTCAACACAAACAGACTCTCCTCACGGAATTACAGAACTTTGGCTGGAAAATCAACTTCACCAAAAGTCAATTAACACCGACCACAGATATCCTATATCTAGGAGCACGATTGCAGACCATTCTCAATACAGTAAGCCTACCCGAGGACAAACAGTTGAAGATTCAGGCGCTAGCAAGGAACATGATTGGTTCGTCAAGTGCCACGGCAAAGCAGTGTCTCAGTTTCTTGGGTTCCATGACATCCACTATACCCATGGTAAGGTGGGCCCAGTGGCATACAAGACCCTGGCAACTGGGGTTCCTGTCTCAGTGGTCCACCAAAGAAACGAAACAGATAATACTAATCACGAAGTTGATGAGAGACAGCCTATATTGGTGGACAGACAAACGGAATTTGTCAACACCGTTAGATATCCAGCAGCGTTCCAGGATCACAGTTACCACCGACGCCAGTCAGAAAGGTTGGGGCGCCTGCCTACAAGCCCGGACAGTCCAGGGACTGTGGAGACAGCAGCACGTGCAGGAGTCAGCCAACATACTGGAGATCAGGGCGGCATTTCTAGCATTATCTACCTTCAAGACTCAATTACTATAGAAAGATGTGACCTTACAGATGGACAACCGGACAGCGGTTGCTTATGTAAGGAGACAGGGAGGAACCAGGTCAAGAACACTTCTACAGGAGGTGGCACCGATATTTCAGTTGGCGGAGCGTTGTTTCAACAGCCTGACAGCCATATAGCTACCAGGTCGAGAAAATGTGACAGCAGATTTTTTGAGCAGAACGACGATAGACAACAACGAATGGTCGCTGAACTCAGAGATATTCCAGGAAATCTGCAGAGAGATGGGACGTCCACAATTGGATCTAATGGCAACGTCACAGAACAGGAAGTGCGACATGTTCATGTCACGATACCAGTCACCGGGTGCAGTATCAACAGATGCATTGACAGCTCCTTGGGACTTTTCAATAGCCTATATCTTCCCGCCAGTTCCACTTATCCACAGGCTACTATTAAGACAAGTAGAGGAACGTGTAACCTTAATAGCGGTGATTCCGTTCTGGCCAAGGAGACCTTGGTTTCCACTCTTGTGGAGCCTCAAGTTGCAGGATCCGAGGCGACTACCAGTGACAACCAATCTACTCACACAGGGTCCGATAAATCACCCCAATCCAGCTACGTTAAAGTTAGCAGTATGGAAGTTGAAAGGAGGAAGTTGGAGGCAATAGGTTGTACTACTACGGTCATTGATACCATCTTAAAAGCTCGGAAATCAACTACCAATGCATCATATCAACGAGTATGGTCAAGATTCCAAGAGTTTGCCGAGAAATTACAATTCAATCCGTTGAAACCTCAAATAACACACGTCCTTCATTTCCTACAGACTGGCTTAGAAAAGGGATTGGGATACCATTCTCTAAAGGTGCAAGTGTCAGCTCTATCAGCACTAACCGATCAGAGATGAGCTTTGCAACCTCTAATAATAAAATTCCTGAAAGGGGTAATGAAGGAAAGACCACTGGTGAAGGCAATATTTCCCAAATGGAATTTACCGTTAGTGTTAGAGACTCTATCAAAAACTCCCTACTTTCCTCTGGAAGAGGCCACGCTGCAGCAGTTAACACATAAAGCAGTTTTCCTGGTTGCGATAGCCTCGGCAAGGAGAATATCGGAACTACAGGCCTTGGGTTGGGAAGAACCGTCAATAACTTTTTTTCCAGACAGAGTGGTACTCCGGCCCATACAGCACTTCATACCGAAGGTCTCCTCAGTGTACCACTTTAATCAAGAATGGACCTTGCCAACACTCTACGAAGAGGCTAGCTCTACTCCGCATCCCTTAGACATAGGGAAGACGTTAAGAAGTTATATTGATCGAACAAGAGAATTGCGTAAGACGGAAAGACTTTTCGTCATACCTTCAGGCTACAGAAGGGGCCAGGCAGCTACGTCGAGAAAAATAGCAGGTTGGATGGTCAAGACGATACAGATATCATATAGGGCTAATAATCTAACACCTCCACAACAAATAACGGCACATTCAACACGAGGACTGGCCGCATCGTGGGCCGCATTGAATAAAGTTTCCACAGAAAAGATCTGTCAGGCGGCCAATTGGACTTCAATCAATACATTTATGAGACACTATAGGGTGGATCCAGCAGTCAATTCCACCATACAATTTGGTTCTGCTGTATTAAATGCTACTTAGATGACATTAAAATTGTGTGTTCAGCATATCACCTCTACCCTCCCTGAGTATTTATTCTAGTTAACTCCCGACTGTGCATGCCATGGAGATAGATGGAAAACGGAAAATTGAATACTTACCTATCGGTAATTTTCCTTTCCATATGTATCCATGGCAGCACAGGGCTCCCTCCCTTGGATTCGGTGATTCGAGTAACGAAGACTGAGGAGAGGGGGCTAGTGGGAAGCATTTATAACATTGGTCCTTTGGGGTCAAGTGGGCGGGGCTTTATCCGACTGTGCATGCCATGGATACATATGGAAAGGAAAATTACCGATAGGTAAGTATTCAATTTTCCGTTATATTTACATGGCTTCTCCAGGGGCCTAGTGGGTGTCAAGGAGCTAAGCAGGTCATTTTAGGGCACGCGCAGGGGTCGAGTCCTGCGTGGACACGGGTGAACGGCGTCCACCCACTTTATCTTCAGAGTGAACGCCGTTCACCCTGGCTTGTGTGGAGGGAGCAGAGCAGAGAAGGCGAGCTATGGGGACAGCGGGGATGGGCGGACATCTCCCCCCCCCCCATCCCTCACCTTTGTGCTCCCCTTCCTGCCTCTCCCCTCCAGCGTTGTGAAGTGTCAGGCCCGGCGGCGAAAGTGGGCGGAGACTTTCCGCCCTCTTCCGGCCAATAGGGACGCTCCGCTCTGTGTGCGGCTAGAAGACCAGACTAGCCGCACACAGAGCGGAGCGTCCCTATTGGCCGGAAGAAGGCGGAAGGTCTCCGCCCACTTTCGCCGCCGGGCCGACACTTCACAACGCTGGAGGGGAGAGGCAGGAAGGGGAGCATGAAGGTGAGGGATGGGGGGGGAGATGTCCGCCCATCCCCGCTGTCCCCATAGCTCGCCTTCTCTGCTCTGCTCCCTCCGGGTGGGGGCACACCTGGCTACCTGGGCACATATACCCCTGGCTACATATACTGGGCACATATACCCCTGCCTACATATACTGGGCATATATACCCCTGCCTACATATACTGGGCATATATACCCCTGGCTACATATTTATTTATTTATTTATTTATTGTATTTATAAAGCGCCAACATATTACGCAGCGCTGAACATTAATTTAGGTTACAGACAATATTTAGGGGTGACATACAGCAATATGACAATACAGGATACAAGAAAACCAGATCACACACCATAGTATGAGTACCAGGTAATGCTTAGTCAGTCACTGGATGGAGCATGGAGATTAGGCAAGTTAGGTTCACTCAGATGCATATCATGGGTTCACAGTAATGGAGGTGCATGATCAGGTAGGACACAAAAGGAGGAGGACCCTGCCCAAAGGCTTACAATCTAGAGGGAGAGGTAAGGACACGAATGGTAGGGGACCAGAGTTCAGCTGTAGGTTTAGAGCACTTGTGAGGGGTAGTAGGCCAGAGTGAAAAGGTGAGTTTTGAGGGCTTTCTTGAATATGTTGAAGGAGGGGGCTGCCCTAATGGGTGGAGGTAGGGAGTTCCATAATGTTGGAGCAGCTCTTGAGAAGTCCTGGAGGCGTGCATGGGACTGGGTGATGCGGGGGGTGGTTAGGCGAAGTTCATTGGAAGAGCGGAGTGAGCGGCTAGGTGTGTACCTCTGAGTAAGATCGGAAATGTAGGTTGGACAGGTTTTGTGGACAGATTTGTAGGTCAGGCACAGTATCTTGAATCTGATTCTGGACTGGATAGGAAGCCAGTGGAGGGATTCTAGGAGGGGATCTGCCGTGGTGGAGCGATGGGAGCAATGGATAATTCTGGCTGCCGCATTCATGATGGACTGCAGTGGGGCTGTTCGGGTCATAGGGAGACCAGAAAGCAGGGCATTGCAGTAGTCAAGGCGGGAAATTATGAGGGCATGGATGAGGAGTTTGGTGGTGGCAGAGGTCAGGAAAGGGCGAATCTTACAGATGTTACGAAGGTGGAAGTTGCAGGACTTTGTGAGGTTTTGGATGTGGGAAGTGAAGGAGAGTGCGGAGTCCAGGGTGACACCCAGACAGCGGGCTTGAGAGGTAGGGCGAATGGTAGTGTGGTTAACAGTGACATGCACATCTGGGAGGTTCGTGGATGGCCGGGGTGGGAAGATCATAAATTCCGTTTTGTCTAGATTTAGTTTCAGGAACCTAGCGGACATCCAGGAGGAGATGGCTGATAGGCAGGAGGAGACCTTGTCCATGGTAGTGGTGGATATGTCAGGGGTGTGGAGGTAGATCTGGGTGTCATCTGCATACAGATGATAGTTAAAACCCATGGAGGAGATAACCTTGCCAATGGAGGATGTGTATAGGGTGAATAGTAGGGGGCCAAGGACCGAACCTTGGGGGACTCCCACCGAGAGGTGGTTGGGGGTGGACGAGGACTCGTTGAAGGCGGTCGTGAAGGATCGGTTGGAGAGGTAGGATGAAAGCCAGGACAGGGCGAGATCGTGAATGCCCAAGGACTGGAGGGACTGGAGGAGTAGGGGATGATCTACTGTGTCAAAAGCTGCTGACAGGTCAAGGAGGAGGAGAATGGAGTATTTACCTTCAGCTTTAGCTAAGGCAAGGTCGTTGACCACTTTGGTGAGAGCAGTTTCGGTTGAGTGGGCAGGCCGAAATCCAGATTGGAGTGGGTCTAGCAGTGAGTTGGCATTGAGGTACTGGGTCAGGCGTTTGTGAACCAGACGCTCAAGGAGTTTTGAGGCAAAGGGGAGGAGGAAGATAGGACGGTAGTTGGAGGGTAGCGAGGGGTCGAGTGAGGGTTTCTTGAGCAGGGGTAGTACAGTGGCCTGCTTGAAGTCTGAGGGGAAGGTGCCTGTGGATAGGGAGAGGTTGAACAGGGTAGTGAGGACTGGGGCCAATTCCGTGAAGTGAGGCTGGAGTAAATCAGAAGGGATGGGGTCAAGGGGGGAAGTAGTGGTATGGGAAGTCTGCAGTAGGTGGTTGACTTCCTCGGTGGTAGTAGGAGTGAAGGATGTGAGGGGAGGATAGGGTGGAGGAGGATCTGGTTGGGAGGGGGTGGGAGGTGAAGATTGGAGATTGGATATTTCCTGGCGGATGGAGACAATTTTGTTGGTGAAGTGGGTGGCTAAATCTGTGGCAGAGAGGGAGGAAACGGAGGGTGGGGGGGGGTGGGTTTAAGCAGGGAGTTGAAGGTGGCAAAAAGACGCCGAGGGTTGGAAGCTTGTGCTCCGATGAGCTTGCTAAAGTATTCCTGCTTCGCATGAGCAAGGGCAGTGTGGAACTGCAGCAGGTTGGTCTTGTACTGTAGGAAATCCTGGTTAAGTCTAGTTTTTCTCCATTTCCGTTCAGTGGCGCGTGTTTTCCTCTGGAGGTTGCGAGTATGGGTAGTGCGCCAGGGCTGGGGGTTAGGGGGTCGGTTGCGGCGAAATATTGGTGGAGCAGCTTTCTCTAGGGCTGATGAGAGAGTTTGGCGATACTGAGCTGCAGCAAGATTAGGACAGGTTAGGGTGGGGAGAGTGGAGGAGAGGGCATGGAGGGGGTCAGCAAGGACACTAGGGTTGAGCTTGCGTAGGTCTCGCTGCCATCGACCAGGTGGGTGGGTGGCTAATTTGGAGGTGCCTTCCGTGAGGAGGTTGAAGGTGAGAAGGTGATGGTCAGAGGGTGGAAAGGGTGCTATGTCAAGGTCTGCAATGGTGGTGGATTTAGTGAATATAAGGTCGAGAGTGTGACCTGCAGTGTGAGTGGGGGTGTTGGCGTGTTGTACTAGTCCAAGTGAGTTGGCAATGGTGAGTAGCCGAGTCACAGCGGAGCTCTGGGCTTCATCGATGGGAATATTGAAATCCCCAAGGATGATGGTGGGGAGGTCAGAGGAGAGGATGTGAGGGAGCCAGGAGGCAAGGTCATCGAGAAATTGTGGGGTGGAGCCCGGAGGGCGGTATAAGACCGCAACAGTGGCAGGGAGGGGGTGGTAGAGGCGGATGGTGTGGGCCTCAAATGATGTGAATTGTAGAGAGGTAGGTGGTGTGAGGACACGGAAGGTGCAGGATGGGGAGAGGAGCAGCCCCACCCCTCTCCCGGTCCTGTTGTCTGGTCTGGGGGTATGACTGAGGTGAAGCCCCCTGTAGGAGAGGGCAGCCTCTGCGGCAGAGTCCGAGGGGGTGAGCCATGTCTCAGTGAGTGCGAGGATGGTGAGGGATTTGGAGAGGAAGAGGTCGTGGACTGCTGTAAGTTTGTTGCGGACGGATGTGGCATTCCAGAGACCGCAGGGTAGGGGGAGTATGTGCTTGTGGAGGGGATGGATGGAAATAAGGTTGGAGTGAGGATGGGTGTTGAGGTTATTTGTGGACAGAGGGCTGTGAAGTGTATGAAGCAGGTCAGCAGGGGATGCTTGTCTGGCAGCAGGCTGTGGCCCAGGATTGGGTGATATATCACCAGCTGCAAGTAAGAGTAGGAGGGAGAGAGTAAGCAAATGTGAATGGGATTTAAATGTTTGTGAGGTTTTTGAGCTGCTGGAGGGAGAGAGAGATTTCAGGAGAGCTAACAGTTCATGAGAAGCTGAGTAAGGTGAGGAAAGCAGAGCAGGTGAAATGAATATGGAGTGTGGTACACTGGGAGGATGCATATTGCAATGCAACTTGTAGATGTTTGCAGACAGGCAGAACATAAGAAAAAGTGCAGTAAACATGGTAATGGTCTCTGATTATAACCAGGAAGTTTCCAACCACTAAACAGTTTATATGAGTATGCAGTTAGTGCAAGCAAACCTGTGTAAAGAAGCAGAGTCTACTTGGCTGTGCAACATATGTCCAGCAGTGGCATTTTTAGCAACAGCATTGGAGGCAGTTGTGGATGCAGAGTAGTTGTTTCCAGCAGAGTCCTGTGGCTGTTGAATCCTGTTTGGATTCTTGGGTGAAATCCTGGTAAATTCTTGGTAAGTTGTAGAGCACTTTGTAATAAATGGCACTTAGGAATTAAATGGCACAAGTGACCTAGGCCACGAGTGACCAAGCTCCAGCGCTTAAATAGGTATGGTAGCTGCCATGGCTGAATTGGAAGTGATTCTGAATTAGAAATTGGGAAAACAGTTCAGCTGAGGATGGGAGTGGCTACCAAAAACCAGGCCTGCTGCAATAAATAATTACTGCTCACTGGGCCGGAACACAAAGGATTCACAAATGTAATATGGGAATTTACTAACACTGCTGAACTACTTAAATTTATATTAAACAATCTTAGTAGCAAAGTATGCAGCAGCGTACCAATTAAATCGTGCAGAGAACGATTGCAGTCACAGATTGTACAGCAGACTTTGCAAGGGAGTAGCAAGCGTACCAATTAAATCGTGCAGAGAACGATTGCAGTCCCAGATTGTACAGCAGACTTTGCAAGGGAGTAGCAAGCGTACTGGGCATATATACCCCTGGCTACATATACTGGGCATATATACCCCTGACTACATATACTGGGCATATATACCCCTGGCTACATATACTGGGCATATATACCCCTGCCAACATATACTGGGCATATATACCCCTGGCTACATATACTGGGCATATATACCCCTGCCTACATATACTGGGCATATATACCCCTGGCTAAATATACTGGGCATATATACCCCTGGCTACATATACTGGGCATATATACCCCTGCCAACATATACTGGGCATATATACCCCTGCCTACATATACTGGGCATATATACCCCTGGCTACATATACTGGGCACATATACCCCTGGCTAAATATACTGGGCATATATACCCCTGGCTACATATACTGGGCACATATACCCCTGCCTACATATACTGGGCACATATACCCCTGGCTACATATACTAGGCAACTATACCTCTGGCTACATATACTGGGGACTACTATACTCATGACTACTTATACTGGGGACACCTATAGACCTGGCTACCTGGGGGTACCTATTTTGGGGGAACTGCTGTCAGATTATCTGCATTTTTGTGGAACCGCTGTTATGTATTTTGGGGAACAGCTGCCAGATTATGTGTATGTTAGGGGAACGGCTGCTGCCAGATTACGTGTATTTTGGGGAACTGCTGCCAGATTGTGTATGTTTGGGGGACCACTACTGCCAGATTATATGTCCTTTGGGTGTTACGTGTATTTTGGGTGATCCGCTGCCTGGTTTAGCGTATTTTGGGGAACTGCTTCCAAATTATGTGTATGTTGGTCATTGAGTGACTGTATGTCAAGGTCGGAGCCGAAAAAAAATGATTTTTTTTACAGGGGAAAATATAAACTGCGGCTATTCTTACACTGTTATTGGCAGGGTTCTCAAACTTCACACAGTTGGTCACTGGGTGATTAGGATTAATATTCAGGAAAGTAGGTGGAGCCTACAACAGCCAATCAAAATTTACCTATTGATTTTCAAGGAAAATATTGAAACTGCTGCCATTCATACACTGTTAATGGCAGAGGCCTCAAACCTGCTACAGTTGGTCGTTAAGTGACTGGGGTTCAAATTCACTAAAGGGGCAGAGTCACAAACAGACAGATTTCTTTGCTGAATAAACTGCTTCCATTAGCACAATTTTGATACCAGGAACCCGAAAGCTCACAAACTTGATCATTGAGTGACTGTGTGTCAAGGTTACAAAAAGTGGGTGGAGTCAAAAACAGATTTCTATGGGAAAATGTAAACTGCAGCCCTTCTTCACTGTTAGTAGCAGGGTTCTCAAACTTTGCACAGTTGGTCACTGGGTGACTGGGATTAATATTCAGGAAAATGGGTGGAGCCTACAAAAGCCAATCAAAATTCACCTATTGATTTTCAAGGGGAATATTTAACCACTTAAGGACCAGGGGATTTTGCACTGATCGGTGCTGCGTGGGCTCTACAGCCCGCAGCACCGATCAGGAATGTGGCAGGGCGATCAGACTTCCCCCCTTTTTTCCCCATTAGGGGGATGTCCTGCAGGTGGGGTCTGATCGCCGCCGGCTACTATTGATTTGCGGGGGGGGGGGGGGGCTCCTCAAAGCCCTCCTCCGCAGCGTTTTCCGGGCTCCCCTCCCTCTCCCTTTACCTCTGAGCAGCGCAGGACGGATATCCGTCCTGCGCCTGATAGGATAGGCTTCTGCCTATCAGATGCCGGCGATCCCCGGCCAATCAGAGGCCGGGGATCGCCGATCTACGTCACGGTGCTGCTGCGCAGCAGCGCCGTGTGATGTAAACAGCGGGGATTCCTTCCCCGCCTGTTTACATTATGCGTGCGAGCCACGATCGGCGGCTCGCACACTGTTCACGGAGGCAGTCTCCGTGAACTGGCATGGAAAGGGTCCATGCTATACCACTAATGACCCGCCGACGCCTATCGGCGTTAGGCGGTCGTTAAGTGGTTAATTGCTGCCATTCTTGCACTGTTAATGGCACAAGCCTCAAACCTGGTACAGTTGGTCATTGGGTCACTGGGGTTCAAATTCAGAAAAGGGGGCAGAGCCACAAACAGCCAATCAGATTTGTTTCATGTCACTGGAAAAATACAAATTATTGATGCCAAGGACCCCAAAGCTCACAAACATGGTAATTTAGTGACTGTGTGTCCAGGTTACAAATACAAATTTCACTGGGAAAATATAAACTGCAGTCGTTCTTACACTGTTAATGGCAGGGTTCTTAAACTTTACACAGTTGGTCACTGGGTGACTGGGATTAATATTTGGAAAAGTGGGTGGAGCCTACAAAAGTGAATCACACTTCACGTATTGCTTTTCAAGGGGAATATTTAATTGTTGCCATTCTTACACTGTTAATGGCACAGGCCTCAAACCTGGTACAGTTGGTTATTGGGTGGCTGGGGTTCAAATTCAGAAACGGGGGTGGAGCCACAAACGGGAGCAGGAAAAAATGGCGCATACAGCAATAGAAACTTTCTGGCGCACCATTGAAAGGCACGGTAAACGTAATTTACCGTTTTTGAAGTGCAACATTCTGGCGCACAGCTCCTATTTTAAGTGCAGGAGGGAAATAATGGCGCAGGGCACTTCAAAACGATAAATTACATTTTCAGTGCTTTTCAATGCTGCACCAGAAAGTTTTTCTTTATCCTGCTCCGGGCGCTGTGGGCATGGACTGTGCTCCTACCTCCAGACTGTCTCTTCCACAGCGCTGTGTGCAGCGGTTATACCCCCGCTGGATCCTTTTCTCTATGCTCCGTGTGGGTGCTGGGAAGCGATGCTCCTCTCTGCTCCGGGTGCCAGCAGCCGCTGGGAATGCGTTCTCCTCCGGAGCTGGTGCACTGGACCTCCAGCGTGCTAATCCTCTTCTGTGCTGCACTTCTCCAGCCACGGCTTCCCCAGCGCTCTTCTCCTGTGTGCCCGGCTTCCAGTGCTGTGCGGGGCTTGTCAACCCCCACTAAATGCGGTCAGCTCAGTTTGCTCCCGGACAGGTGCTGGTCTCAGCCAGCCTGAAGTCTGAGAGCGCGCAGGACAGTAACAATAAGGGCCGCCGTTCTTGGAAATGAAGCCGCACTACACCTCTGTATCAACTCTGGCTGGCCAGACGAGCAGCAGTGAGTACAAATGTGTGCTGTAGGAACGTTTTAAAGACAATTACATTAAAACGCTAAATAGCGTTTTAAGCACATTTTCGTTTGCAGCCATGCGCCATTTTTTCCCAGCGCCACTTTTGACTGTATTCGCCACAAACAGCCAATCAATTTTTTTTTTTCATTTCAATGCAAATTATTGATGCCAAAGACTGCAGAGCTCACAATCTTGGTCATTGAGTAATTGTGCGTTAAGTTTAGAAAAAGTGGGCAGAGCCAACATCAGCCAAATACATACCCGGGCAATGCCGGGCAATCCGCTAGTATATCATATAGGAGACACACACAGTGATATTTGAGAAGTGAGATGAAGTTTATTGGATTTACAGAAAGTGCACAATAATTGTTTAAATAAAATTAGGCAGGTGCAATAAATATTGATTCCAAAATGTTAGAACTAATTATTGGAACTCAAATTCGCTTGGTAAGCTCAGTGACCCCTGACCTACATACACAGGTGAATCAAATTATGAGAAAGAGTATTTAAGGGGGTCAATTGTAAGTTTCCCTCCTCTTTTAATTTTCTCTGAAGAGTAGCAACATGGGGGGCTCAAAACAACTCTCAAATGACCTGAAGACAAAGATTGTTCACCATCATGGTTTAGGGGAAGGATAGAGAAAGCTGTTTCAGAGATTTCAGCTGTCTGTTTCCACAGTTAGGAACATATTGAGGAAATGAAAGACCACAGGCTCAGTTCAAGTTAAGGCTCAAAGTGGCAGATCAAGAAAAATTTTGGATAAACAGAAGCGACGAATGGTGAGAACAGTCAGAGTTAGCCCACAGACCAGCACTAAAGACCTACAACATCATCTTGCTGCAGATGGAGTCACTGTGCATCGTTCAACCATTCGGCGCACTTTACACAAGGAGATGCTGTATGCAAGAGTGATGCAGAGGAAGCCTTTCCTCCGCCCACAGCACAAATAGAGCCACTTGAGGTATGCTAAAGCACATTTGGACAAGCCAGCTTCATTTTGGAATAAGGTGCTGTGGACTGATGAAACTACAATTGAGTTATTTGGGCAAAACAAGGAGTGTTATGCATAGAGGAAAAACAACACAGCATTCCAAGAAAAACACCTGCTACCTTCAGTAAAATATGGTGGTGGTTCCATATTGCTGTGGTGCTGTGTGGCCAGTGCAGGGACTGGGAATCTTGTCAAAGTTGAGGGACGCATGGAATCCACTCCGTATCAGAAGATTCTGGAGACCAATGTCCAGGAATCAGTGACAAAACTGAATCTGCACCAGGGCTGGATATTTCAACAAGACAACGACCCTAAACACTGCTCAAAATCCAATAAGGCATTCATGAAGAGGAACAAGTACAATGTTCTGGAATGGCCAACTTGGCCCAGACCTGAATATAATTGAAAATCTGTGGTGTGAGTTAAAGAGAGCTGTCCATGCTCGGAAGCCATCAAACCTGAATGAACTAAAGATGTTTTGTAAAGAGGAATGGTCCAAAATACCTTCAACCAGAATACAGACTCTCATTGGAACCTACAGGAAGCATTTAGAGGTCGTAATTTCTGCAAAAGGAGGATCTACTAAATTTTGAACATTATTGAATATTAAACATTTTATGGGGCGTTCAAGGGGACATGCCAGATTTGATACAGGCCTCTATTAGAGGCAGAGAGGGCCCCGAGGTGGTTCCCATGGCCAAAACTTCAGCCCATACTCCAGTACACCATTCTTCAGTGGAGTGCCTTCCTCACTGCTGGGGCAGCCCAAAAATGCCGCCGTGTTAAGATGCAGCCGATGGCCATCTTAAATAGGATTGGGGTGGCCTTAGATGATTTTGCTCATCCCTCAACTACATCTGTCTACAGCTTAGACCTCATCTGCTGGCCTATCTATCAATGTCTGTGTGGCACTAGCCTCTAATCCTATTCATCTTTTCCACACAGACTACTCTGATCTCTCTGTGACCAGTGGGGTAATCCGAGTGCTATTTGCAGCAAAGTAGTCTGTTACTCACCAGTGGTGGCGGCACAAAGACCCATGGTAGATGCTCTACCACAAGTGCCAAAGTCAACAAGTCCTCTGACCATGACGTTCAAATTCCCCACCAGAGCTCGATGGCTCACTGTCATGTGACCACAGTAAATCCCTGGAGATCTCATGGGGAATCTAAAGTTGCAGGAGTGACACAAGGACTGCTCTAGCAGCCAGGAGAGGTGACTATGGTTACAAGAAAATGTTTAATGCATATTCTGAAGCACATAATTGCTTCCAATCTATACTGTATGTGGGGGCTGGCATTAAGAGGTGGGCCTGTTGGTGGGTCAAACCTTTTCTCTCCTTTTTGAGGGTGTCACTTACCAGTGGATGAGCCTATACTTACTTACATTTATACCTACTTACATTTTTAGGGTCGTAAAAGGAATTATTACAATAATAAATAAAGGAATAAATCAAAATAATACATTGGGTTGTCTATACCCTGGAGGTCTCGACCGAGATTTTGACTTACACCTTTTTCATGAAATTACAGGTATTTAGATTTGTTATGAAGGCGGAATGTGAAGGGACTTTGGATGTGATATCATACATTTTGATTTATTCCACAACCAGATAAGTGTGCAGCTTAATGGCACTGGCCGGGCTGCGCTCATCCTACAGCATGTGCCCGTGGCTGGTAGTGCACTGCGCATGCGTATGATGTCATGCTCATGACGTAGTAACATCATACGCATGCGCTTAGCACTCCCAGGCACGGACGGGTGCTGTAGGAGGTACGTAGCTCGGCCAGTGCTTGAGCAGTAAAGCTCGACTCCGGCGACACCAAAGAGGATCCTGAGGGGCTTTTAGGTAAGATACGGGGGGCAGAGAGGAGAACGGCAGGAGTGGTAGGCATCAGGACAGGTGACAGTATATGCCTGCTCCCCCCGTTTCTCTAGGTTTATTTGGCTATAGTATCCTTTAACCCTCCTGGCGGTAACCCCGAACGTAGTTTGGGGTAAGCCGCGCAGGAGGATTTCTCAGGCCCCGCTGGGCCAATTTGCATAATTTTTTTTTTTTGCAACACGCAGCTAGCACTTTGCTAGCTGCGTGTGCATTCCGATCGCCGCCGCTAGCCGTCGATTAACCGCTGTTCGCCGTGCCGCCCCCCCCCCCAGACCCCGTGTGCTGCCTGGCCAATCCGTGCCAGGCAGCGCTGAGGGGTGGATCGGGACTCCCTTTGACGTCACGACGTCGATGACGTCATCCCGCCCATCGCCATGGCGATGGGGGAAGCCCTCCAAGAAATCCCGTTCTTTGAACAGGATTTCCTGATCGCAGATCGCCAGAGGCGATCGAAGCGGGTGGGGGGATGCCGCTGCACAGTGGCTATCATGTAGCGAGCCCTAGGCTAGGCTAGGCTCGCTACATGATTTTTTTTTAAAAACTGCTGCGCTGCCCCCTGGCGGTTTTTAATAGACCGCCAGGAGGGTTAAAGCAAACCTTATGATATAATGAATTGTATGTGTAGTATGGCTAATGAATAGAACCTTAGCAGCAACAAAAAGAGTCTCATATTTTTCAGTTATATAGCATTTTTTTGCACCATACTGTCACAGTTGCAGTTTTAAAACCACACACTTTCAAAGACTTTGAAGCTAAAAAACAAAGCAGAAACTTCAGTAAAAAGAAGTTTCCTGCAGTAAAACCTTATCTCAAGCTGTCTCTCACTGTTTCTTGGCTGTTTAGGTGCTTCAGAAAACAGGACTGTATTTGGCCAAGTTGGGTCACATACATCAGAGAAGCTCTTTTCCATGGATAACTGAAGTTTTTTTTTAAACTCTTCCTGTACTGGAAACAATATGAGACTATTTTATTTGCTACTAATGTTCTATTTCTTAGCCGTACTACACATACAATTCCTTATGCCAGGAGTTTATTTTTGCTTTAGATTTGCTTTAAATGTCCTAAACATTGATCGTGTGATATCTTGGAATGTTGCACCTGCAGGTGAGCAAAAGAATTGCATAGCTCCAGAATTTCGCATTCGAGGGGACATTTGCTGGAGGACAGCGGAGGTCCACACAAAAGTTCAGCAGTGCTGCCACCAGCAGGAGACTAAAGGCACAGGTCATGACAAGAACATTACTATTTTTACTGCAATCCCTTAACTCCCCGTCAGCCTTGAAACCTAACGCACATTCTTCCAGCCTGTGGGCACCTATTTATTAGGGCTACACAATCATATCTGCTTCTGAAAATTGACTTCTATGAAAACATTCAAAAACTTCACTCTCAGCACTTTTTATTACGGGTGGCTTGCTTGATGACATTCCTGAGAGTTTTTTTAATTTCCTGAGTTCTGAGACAAAATATCATAGGGCTGGTAAAATGTGGAACAAAAGTATAGAGACAAATTAGCAACACATTGAGATCAGCATCCGGGATTAACTGTATCTGGTTATAGGTGTACACAGTCAGTCGAGGGATAAAGTAAAAACCAATAACGAACCAATGAGTGGTACACGTGTAGATTGCCTTCTGCCAACTGTCGGTGCGTCTTGATGAGTAGATCTTTGAGAAAATGATGACGTAGGAGAAGACGATGAAGGACAAGGGACATATGTGGACAATCATGGCGATGATAAACACGGCTCTTCGGACAGTGGCGGAATCCGCGCAGGAAAGAACAGCCACTGGAGTGAGGGAACAATAGCAGCTCTTGACCATGTTGGGACCACAGTATGGAAGCCATAAACCCAAAAACATGACCAAAAGACCGACGGCAGCTGCAAAGATCCAGAAGACTAAGCAGAGAATCGCCACCACTCTGTTGCTGATAATAGCGTGATATTGAAGAGGCTTACAGATAGCAACATAGCGATCGATGGCCATCACCATAATAATGAAGGAATCAAAAGTTCCCAGATAATGGACAAAGAACATTTGTGTAAAGCATGCTGAATACGACAAAGACCCATCCCCTAACCAATATTTGGCAATGATTTTTGGCAAGGTGAACATGTCAAAGAGAAGGTCAGAAGCCGCCAGGTTTGCAATAATGATGTACATAGGCTGGTGGAGATGTGGCTTCAGAAAAATCAAAAGTAGAACAATTAAATTGGCATAGAGAGACATAATAAAAATCAGGAAGAATGACATGGATGCCAGTGAGTACAAGTTTTCTGGAAGACCCGGGAAACCAATCAGGATAAAGTCAAGAACGTTTGACTGGTTCTGGGCAGCCATTGAATTGGATCAAAAATTCTATCTGAAATCAAAGAAAAAAAATTCAGAAATGGTTGCCAGGCTTGTCCTAATTTAAATAGAACCTGTATTTATTCTTAAAGAACAAGTGACACCCATGCTAACCTAGAAATAAAAAAATTGCCGAGCGGTATTCAGGATTGCTGAGTGGCATTCAGGATTGCCACAGCAGAGAGCATGAGCTGTTATGCCATACCACGAGGGGATCCATCTGAAAATGGCGCCTGCGAATAATGGCACACGGTGTTGCCGCTAATCCGTTTGCCGCTTATCGCTATTTAACGTTAAAGCCTTATTGTTAACGTTAAAGCCTTATCGTTATTTAGCGTTAACACACAGAACCCTCTCTGTACCTATCCCTAACCCCTAAACCCCACCTGGTGGTGCCTAACCCTAAGACCCCCTTGGTGGTGCCTAACCCTAAGACCCCCTTGGTGGTGCCTAACCCTAAGACCCCCTTGGTAGTGCCTAACCTTAAGACCCCCCTGGTGGTGCCTAACCCTAAGACCCCCCTGGTGGTGCCTAACCCTAAGACCCCCCTGGTGGTGCCTAACCCTAAGACCCCCCTGGTGGTGCTTAACCCTAAGACCCCCCCGGTTGGTGCCTAACCCTAAGACCCCCCTGGTGGTGCCTAACCCTAAGACCACCCTGGTGGTTCCTAATCCTAACCACACCCCTGGTGGTGCCTAACCCTAACCACCCCCCTAGTGGTGCCTAACCCTAAGACCCCCCCTGATGGTGCCTAACCCTAAGACCCCCCCCCCCCCAGTGGTGCCTAACCCTAACTATGACAGTGTTACATTAAATCCATTCTCCGTTTTGCAGTTAAATAACGTCTGCAGTTTGGCTTATGTAGGGCGCTATTGATAAATAACGTTACTGTGCACAATAACGTCTGCTGTTTGGCAAATGAATGGCACTATTGATAAATAACGTTAGTGAGTGCCACTATTGATAAATAACGTTAGTGTGTGCCACTATCGATAAATAACGTTAGTGTGTGCCATTTTTCTTCTTTTTTCCCTGTGCGCCATTATTATGCAGTACTAACGATAAATAGCGATAAGCGTATCTTTTTAATGTGGCGCCATTTTTATGCATAGGCGCTGTGCGTCATTATTCACTGATCTGATACGAGGGGGCATCATAACATTTCCATTATCACCCAGAAGTTGTTATAGAATGTTGATGCAATTTAATCAGTATCATCATTGTTTTCTAAGTGCATGATACTAATGATAAATGATAAAGCTCCTGCATTTATTTGTTGTATTTATAAAGCGCCAACATATTACGCAGTGCTGTACATTAGTTACAGGCAATATTTAGGGGTGACATACAGCAAAGTGACAATACCTGAATACAAGAAAGACCAGATCATGCAGCACAGTATGAGTATAAGGTAATGCTTAGTCACTGGATGGAGCATGGAGATTAGGCAAGTTAGGTTCACTCAGATGCATAGCATGGGTGTACAGCAATGGAGGTGTATGATCAGGTAGGACACAAAAGGAGGAGGACCCTGCCCAAATGCTTACAATCTAGAGGGAGAGGTAAGGACACGAAAGGTAGGGGACCAGAGTTCAGCTGTGGGGTTAGAGCACTTGTGAGGGGGGGGGGGGGGGGGGTAGAGTAAAAAGGTGAGTTTTGAGGGCCTTCTTGAAGATGTTGAAGGGGGGGGCAATCCTAATGGTAGGGAGTTCCATAGTGTTGGAGCAGCTCTTGAGAAGACTTGGAGGCGTGCATTGGGTGATGCGGGGGTCGGTTAGGCGAAGTTCATTTGAGGAGCGGAGTGCAGTGGCTAGGTGTGTACCTCTGAGTAAGATCGGAAATGTAGGTTGAAGGGTTATAGTGCCTGGAAAATTCATGCTGATCTATTTGGCTGCAGTAGTGCCTGAATAACACCTGAAACAAGCATGCAGCTAATTCAGTCACTCTTCAGTTAGTAAAACCTGACCTGCTGCATGCTTGTTCAGGATCTATGGCTTGGTAGTGTACTGGTGGTTAAGGGTCCTGCCTTTGACATGGGCGACCAGGGTTTGATTCCTGCATAGGGTCCTGCATAGGCCTCTTGAGCGCGCCCTTAGTGGCTGCAACTCTTGAGCGCTTTGAGTCCAACAGGAGAAAAGGGCTATACAGGGTTATAAAAGTATTAGAGGCAGGACACCCAGGTACAGGCAACTGGTATTGCTTAAAGAGACACTGAAGCGAAAAAAAATATATGATATAATGAATTGGTTGTGTACTATGAATAATTACTAGAAGATTAGCAGCAAAGAAAATATTCTCATATTTTTATTTTCAGGTATATAGTGTTTTTTCTAACATTACATCACTCTATAATATGTGCAGATTACACAACACTCAGCATTCAAAATGAGTCTTTCAGAGCAGTCTGTGAAGTAATAAACTCTCCTCTGCTAGAGGAAAAGTAAACAGTTCAATTACAGTTGAGATAATAAAGTCAGATAACAGCCCTCTCCACGACCAAGTTGGTCGGAGAGCTTAATGGCTTTTTTGCATAGAGATAACAACTGGAGTTTCTCAACTCTTCCTGCACTGGAAACAATTAGACTGATGTATCTGATTTTAATGTTTTTTTTCTTATGGCCCGTACTCACGGGCTGCAGAAGTGGCCTGTCGCCAGCACACGTGAGCGTGCTAGCGACAGGCCGGCGACAGCTTCTCTCCAGGTCCCTCCGCGTACACACGCGGAAGAGGGACCAGCGGCGAGACGGAAGCTGTCGCCGACGTTCCTCCTCCCCCCGCCGGAAGCTCCATTTACCTCTATGGAGGTTGCTGTCGCTAGTCCGCGTACTCACGCGGACTAGCGACAGTTGCGGCGGAGGTGCGGCGGCGACTGTTGCCATGCGATTGAAACTTTCAATCGCATGGCGACAAGAGCGACGGGCGACAGTTCGGGGTGCGCGCGCGTGCAACGGCCCATACTCACGGGCGACCTGTCGCCGCAACACGCGCGCGCCGCGTGTTGAGGCGACAAAAGTCCCTCGTGAGTATGGGCCATTAGCTGTACTACACATACAAATCATAATATCATCATTTTTTTTTCGCTTCAGTGTCTCTTTAAAAGGACATCAATATGGCAGCCTTGCTTCAGTTATCCTTTAAGTGGGAAAAAGCAGTGTAACTTACCTGATGCTTCTTTCAGCCCCCTGCAGTCCTTCTGTGCCCTCACCCTCATTCACCGACCCTCCAGTGAGCTGCAGCGCCCCTCTCTGAGCTGCAGTGCCCACTTCTCTCTTTTTTTAAGTTTAGGTTTGCTTTTAGGCTAGGTTCACAGTGGGACATTGTGTTGTGATGTGACGTTAAAGTTGCAATGCAAAACTACAACTCAACACAACAAAAAAGTCACAATGCACATTAACGCCGTGCTACTGTTGCATACAGTAGGTACAGTGAAGCATACAGGTAATGAAAAGTATGCTTCCCTGTATCTGGTAACGTCTGCGTTTTGGGGGTAGCACACTGCAGATAATGCTACACGTTACAATGCAACGCATGCAGTGCAGTAACCTCCATTATAAGACTTATAAGACAATAACGTCCCACTGGGAACGTAGCCTAAAGATCTAGGAATTTGTACTGTACTGTACTGTTTTCTTCTTTTTCGTCTTGTGCTTAATAAAAACGTTTTGAAAACAAAAACTTTCAAAACTTTGTATGTGTACTAATACAATCTCTACCTGGATTGAAGTGTGAATTTATTAAAGCGGGGTTGTCACCATAAAAGTCCAATTTCAACAGCAACTGGTCTGAGTTTATTAAGTGATAAAGATGCTAATCCTGCATTCAAAACTCTTGCTGCTGTTATGGTTTGGAGTTATTACATACCTTAGGAGCACTGGCCCTTTAATAGCCATTGCCATTCAGTTGCATGCTGGGGGTTCTTTTTATCTATAATATATTCCTCCTCTTCCCTTTATTTCCCTGCCTAGCTGAAACATGATCCTCTGCTCACTTGTGTTTACAAGCAAGGCTGAGGTGACTCAGCCATTGGAGGAGAAAAGAAAAAAAAAGTTAAAGGAAGAAATGACATCAGGATTTAGCCTCAAACTGAGGGCAAAAGACATGGCCCCCACCAGGAACAGAATTCTCCTCATTTACTATTCACTGAAATCAAAACGTGAACAGTACAATACATGTGTTATGTAATTAGATCAAGTATTTATCTACTTATATACAGTATGTGTTTTTTTCTCTGGCATAGTATGGATAATCCTCCTGCAAACTTGTGCAGTGGAGAAGGTTCCGTGGACTGGAACTCTGAACTGCTGGAGGGTCCAGGAAGCAGCTGGACTATCTGAAGGCTTCCAGCTACAGAGGTAAGTATGTTACTGTTTAGTTTCTGTCTGCTTTCAGGGATACCTACAAAGGCTACAACAAATACTCACATTCAAAGTGTCGGTATGACAAACAACTGCCATGCTATGCAGTCCAGAATACGTCTCTCGCTGCCCCATACATATATATACACATGTGGATGTTACAGACACTGTCCCCGGTGGATCCCACCTGTCACACAGAATCAGTGTCACAGGAAATAAACCCTAACTGCTCATTAATGACTGCACTGCTCCTGAGGGTCTCACACCCACGGGACCTCCCTCTGCTGTCACCTGAAATACTACTATTCATGTGGTCATATGTTTATTCTGATTTATTTTATATCAGATTTTCATATCATTGTTAAATGATTCCTATATATCTACAAGTGATGGGGCTCACAGTAAATCTGAGGCAATGTCCTTTTCAATCATTTAAAGAGGCCCTGTAGTGACATACAGCACAATGTAGTAAATTATTCAAGATACCCACTTTAACATTAAAAAGGAACTGTAGTAAAAATAGCATAATGAATACAATTGCTTATTTTTTACAATATTCATTTGTAGGTTATTCAGTCAGTGTTTGCCCATTGTAAAATCTTTCCTCCCACTGATTTACATTCTAAAATTCCCATGTCTGTATGGCACCAAACCTTGACCCTGGTACACACATCCAATTTTGACTGGCCAATCATTTGCCTATTCACCACTGTTACAGTGGGATGTGAATGTTTGGGCAACCTTGTTAATCGTCATGATTTTTCTGTATAAATCGTTGGTTGGTGACTTGGTATGATAAAAAATTTCAGGTAAGTATATCATATAGGAGACACACAGTGATATTTGAGGAGTGAAATGAAGTTTATTGGATTTACAGAAAGTGCGCAATAATTGTTTAAACAAAATTAGGCAGGTGTATAACTTTGGGCACCACAAAAGAAAAATGAAATCAATATTTAGTACATCCTCCTTTTGCAGAAATTACAGTCTAAACGCTTCTTATAGGTTCTAATGAGAGTCTGGATTCTGGATGAAGGTATTTTGGACCATTCCTCTTTACAAAACATCTCTAGTTCATTCAGGTTTGATGGCTTCCGAGCATAGACAGCTCTCTTTAACTCACACTACACAGATTTTCAATTATATTCAGGTCTGGGGACTGAGATGGCCATTCCAGAACGTTGTACTTGTTCCTCTGCATGACTGCTTTAGTGGATTTTGAGCAGTGTTTAGGGTCGTGGTCTTGTTCAAAGATTCAGCCCCAGCACAGCTTCAGCTTTGTCACTGATTCAAGGACATTGGTCTCCAGAATCTGCTGATACTGAGTGGAAATGGAATACATGCGTCCCTCAACTTTGACAAGATTCCCAGTCCCTGCACTGGCCACACAGCCCCACAGCATGATGGAACCACCACCATATTTTACTTTTTTTCCTCCATGCAAAATACACCTTGTTATGCCCAAATAACTTAATTTTAGTTTTCTCAGTCCACAGCACTTTATTCCAAAATTAAGCTGGCTTGTCCAAATGTGCTTTAGCATACCTCAAGTGGCTCTATTTGTGCTGTGGGCGGAGGAAAGGCTTCCTCTGCATTGCTCTCGCATACAGCATCTCCTTGTGTAAAGTGCGCCGAATGGTTGAACGATGCACAGTGACTCCATCTGCAGCAAGATGATGTTGTAGGTCTTTGGTGCTGGTCTGTGGGTTGACTCTGACAGTTCTCACCATTCGTCGCTTCTGTTTATCCGAGGTTTTTCTTGGTCTGCCACTTTGAGCCTTAACTTGAACTGAGCCTGTGGTCTTCCATTTCCTCAATATGTTCCTAACTGTGGAAACAGACAGCTGACATCTCTGAGACAGCTTTCTGTATCCTTCCCCTAAACCATGATGGTGAACAATCTTTGTCTTCAGGTCATTTGAGAGTTATTTTGAGACCCCCATGTTGCTACTCTTCATAGAAAATTAAAAGAGGAGGGAAACTTACAATTGACCCCCTTAAATACTCTTTCTCATAATTGGATTCACATGTGTATGTAGGTCAGGGGTCACTGAGCTTACCCAGCCAATTTGAGTTCCAATAATTAGTTCTAAAGGTTTTGGAATCAATAAAATGACAACAGTGCCCACATTTATGCACCTGCCTAATTTTATTTAAACAATTATTGCGCCCTTTCTGTAATAAACATAATTTCACTTCTCAAATATCACCGTGTGTGTCTCCTATATTATATATTTAACTGACATTTTTTATCATAACAACTAATGATTTATACAGGAAAATCATGACAATTAACAAGGTTGCCCAAACTTTCGCATCCCACTGTATGTATTATGAGTTCTTACCATCACAATCTGTTCATAGTATCAAAAAATCTGTTGGCCCTCATACTACATGACAGTGGTAAAATTGGCCAGTGATTGGCCAATAAAAACTGCATGTTTGTATGCACCCTTAGTGTAGGGCACCAAACCTTAGTGATGTCTATAGGGTACTAACATTACTGATGTCTGTAAAGCACCAAACCTTAGCTATGTCTGTAGGGTACCAAATGCAAACCTTACTGAAGCATCTCACTTGCCCTCTCTCCCTCATTTACTGGGCACTTGTATGTGCATTTACTGGGTCTCAGCTTGATGATGTCATAAGTTGGGACCCAGTAAGTGCAGACACTAGAGGTCAGAGGTAGGAGGAAAGAGGAGGAGAGGGCTGATCGCTGCATGAGTCAGGAAGTAGAGTTTTACTTACATAGCCACTTCCAGCTGCCGATCTCTGCACGGGGGAAGGGGGGGGGGGGGTTCCAAGGGGCCACCACTAGACTGTCAGGGACAAGGGGGGCTACTATCAGACTATCAGGGGATCCCTAAAAGGGGAAGTAGAGGTACCACCACAAAATCCTTAAAAGGAAATAGGTGGCACCACAGGAATACCAGGGAATTCTTTATAGGTGAAGGGGTGAAGACCACTAGACTACCACAGAAAACTATTGAGGGGGGGGGGGGGGGAGGTGCTAGACAATCAGGGAGAGCTGTGATAAAACACTAGACTGCTAATAAATATCTTATGGGAAAGGGAGGCCACTAGACTACCACTAGACTACTAGGGCCTACTTTAAAAGCCAAAGAGGAGGGGGCCACTAGACTACACCTGAACAATTTAGGAAGGGAAGGGGACCTCTAGACTCCAGGGAAAGCTCCACTAGATCTCAGTAAAACATCTAAGTAAGAGTGGGAACTCCTAGTTGAACCAGACAAGCTAAAACAGAAAGAGGGGGTGCTTTTTGCTTTATACTATTTAGCCAAATCTTATATTCCCGCCCACTACACCTTCAGCATAATAACGCAACTAATTACCCTTTCTACAAAGCTTTTATTCCCAAAGGTTTACCTTTAGGAAAAAAAGCAATAATGGGGAAACCTATACCTTTACTATCTGGTGGCATCTCTCTGGATGTCATGAGCAACCTCAGACTGCACGACTGGACCAATTAGATTGTACCAATCAGATTATACCAATCCAATTGCATAATTGGGCCAATCAGACTGGGTCAGTTGTGCTATCCCATTGGTCCAATCAGATTGGATCAATCACATTGCATGATTGGACCAGTCACATGATACCAATCACATTGCATGTTTGGACCACTGAGAT
Organism: Hyperolius riggenbachi; assembly: GCF_040937935.1. NCBI lineage: Eukaryota > Metazoa > Chordata > Amphibia > Anura > Hyperoliidae > Hyperolius > Hyperolius riggenbachi. Next base: position 22,604,655 of record NC_090647.1, read on the forward strand.
TGGTCCAATCACATTACACGATTGGACCAATTAGATTCAGCCTCTCAGATTGGACCAATGGAATTGTATGATTGGACCATCATATTGGACCAATCGTATTGCATGATAGGACCAATCAGACTGGACCAATTAGTTACGTGTTTTGGGCTCCACCCACTTTTCCTGCATTTGAACCCCAGTCACCCAGTGACCGACTGTGTCAAGTTTGAGGCCTCTGCCATTAACAGTGCAAGAATGGCATCAATTTCATTATTCCTCTTGAAAATCCATAGGTGAAAATTGATTGGCAGTTGTAGGCTCCACCCATTTTCCTATCATTTTAAAGGAAACCTGAGACCAAGCAGAATAAAAACAAATGATACATACCTGGGGCTTCATCCAGCCCCCTTCAGGCTAGTCTGTCCCTCGCTGTCCTCCGGGGCCGAATGGATCCTCCGCTAGATGCCCCATTAACTCTGCAAATTTGGGCGTACTGCGCATGCGTGGCCAGACCACACGCGCATCATCACTGAGAGGGTTCTGCACCTGCACAATACTACTGTGCAGCCGCAGGATTCTCCCAGAAACGGGAGCGCAACAGGGAAGTGCATGCGGCCGGACTGCACCTGCACCAACTGGCCCCGACTGGTGGAATTACTGGACCACCTAGCAGAGGATCCAGGTGGCCTTGGAGGATGGCGAGGGACCGATTAGCCTGAAGGGGGCTGGAGGAAGCCCCATGTATGTATATCTTTTTTTATTTTTCCGGTCTCAGGTAACTCCAGTCACCCGGTGACCTAATGTGCCAAATCTGGGCTTTAAAGGATACTTGAGGAGTAATGTCCGGATGAAATGATGTTACAAGCATCTGTAAGCAGTAGTCCTCATGCTTACTGCATGTCCCCTTCCTTGCCATTCCCCTCAGTTCCTCTGTCAAAGGCCCCATTACTACACTCTAGTCGGCCAAACTATGCACTACTGTGCATGCACTGGCCCAGTGCCTCCTGCATCAGGAAAATTATTGATCAATCTGTTGACCTGATGGTAAGATTGCATGTTGTGTTTACAGCATAAGTGGCTGGCCTAGGCCTGAAATGTTGGTACACCTCAACAGCTAGCTGCAGGCATGCTGGGAGCTGCAGTCTGACTCACTGTTTCTCTCTGGAGGCTGGGCACTTAGGCAGCTGACTGCTGCTCATTGCAGTCAGTCAAAGGTTGCAAATGCACTAGACCTAAATGCCATCCTCCATCATGTCCTCCCTCTCTGTCAGTCTCCTCTTTGGGTCTTGCATGCATGCTGCGAGGCTTATCCTCAACTTAGGCACCTCCTACATCCTGCAACTGGACTAGACCTTCAACCGGACCTCCAACTGGACTAGACCTCAACTTAGGCATCTCCTACATCCTTGCAACTGGACTAGACTTCCATGCCATCGTTCATCACATCCTTACTCTCTGTTGGTCTCCTCTTTGGGTCTTGCATGCATGCTGTGAGGCATATCCTCAACTTAGGCACCTCCTACATCCTTGCAACTGGACTAGACTTCCATGCCATCGTTCATCACATCCTTACTCTCTGTTGGTCTCCTCTTTGGGTCTTGCATGCATGCTGTGAGGCATATCCTCAACTTAGGCACCTCCTACATCCTGGCCCTCATTCAGGAACAGACAGTGTCAGCACAGGGCTGTGGTGGGCGGGACTGCAGATGCAATCGCCGCTACACTCAAGAATGCTGGCCACAGAAGGGGAGGAGCTCAGGACTCAGTATGGAAACAGCAGATGGGACACAAAAAGATGCACTGCAGAGTGGGGTGGCCACAGTGACATCAGCGGCCAGCGGCAGCACTGTCATCAATGGTGAGTACGGGTTTAAAAGTTATGGTGAAAACATGAGGTTGGGACTCAGGAGGTATGTGCGCTGCTGCTGCCCGGCTGCCTGCGAGCTCATGGTGCCTGTAGGCTCAAGCCTTCAAAGCCTAGTGCTAAATCTGACTCTGGATATTGTATACAGAAGGGATTGTGGTGATGATTGTTAAAGAAAGCATTAGTGATTAGGGTTACCTGAAATGGTAATACTCACATAGTGCTTTCCTCCTGTCTGACTCAAAGTCCTTGAAAGCACACAGCAGGCCACCCTGGAGCATTAAGGAGTCTTGCCCAAAGAACACTTACCGAATAGGTCCTGGTTGCAGACAGGTTTCGAACCCTAGCACCTCCCTCCTTTCCTATACAGAGTCCTGATGAGAGTGTAAATGAGAGGTTACTCACCCTGCGCTCTGCATTCCGCTGGCGAGATCTCTCTATAGTCAGAGGCACTTCCACCTACTTAATACTAAGGGGTACCTGTAGCTCCCTATGACAGGCAAGGGAAGTAAGTGACAGCAGGGTCAGCCAGAACACTTGCGGTGCAGTTTGGTGGGGGGTTGTAGGTTCATGGAGGTCTAGGATGCCAGGACATCTGTGCCTATAGGCTCTTGTAATGTAAATCCGGGCCTGCATATCCTAGAGAAACAACTGTATATTCTTACTCAAGCCCCCCAACTGTCCCGGATTCGGCGGGACGGTCCCGGGTTGGGGGAGGGGTCCTGCTGTCCCGGGCTACCCCCCCCCCCCCCCCCTTGTGTCCCGGCAGGCAGAGGAGGGGAAAAAAAAGATCAAGGCACCAGCCGCGGATGGCCGTTGAACTTAGTGTAATGTGGGGAAAGGAGCTGACATCACTCCTCTCTCCCTCCCTCTCCATTATGTGCCCCCTTCTTGAGTCCCCTGCAGAGAACGTTTAGCAGAGAACGTGCGCAGCGGGCGTTTAGTTTACCTTACCGTTCCGGTGACCAGCTTCTTTCTACTTCCTGTTTCCCATGACGCGAAACAGGAAGTAGAAAGCCGGCCACCGGAATGGAAAGGGAAACTAAATGTCCGCTGCGCACATTCTCTGCATTTGTAAGGGGATTTAAGAGGGGGGCACATGATGGAGAGGGAGGGAGGGAGGAGTGATGTCAGACTCCCTCCCCGCATTACACTAAGTTCTGCGGCTGGTACCTTGATCCTTTTTTTTTTCCTCCTCTGCCCACTGGCACCCTCCAATCCACTCCCCACAGAGTGCCACCCACCCTGAGTGGCACCCTCCTACCCACCCACCCAGAGTGGCACCCTCCTCCCCACTACCAGAGTGGCACCCTCCTACCGATTCAGAGTGGCACCCTCCTAACCACCCACCCACCCAGAGTGGCACCCTCCTACCCACCCACCCAGAGTGGCACCCTCCTCCCCACTACCAGAGTGGCACCCTCCTACCGATTCAGAGTGGCACCCTCCTAACCACCCACTCACCCAGAGTGGCACCCTCCTACCCACCCACAGAGTGGCACCCTCCTACCCACCCAGAGTGGCACTCTCCTCCCCAGAGTGGCATCCTCCTCCCCACCCACCCAGAGTGGTACCATCTTTCTCAACCACTGACACCCTCCTCCCCACCTACTGGTACCCTACTCCCCATGCAGACTGGCACCTTCCTCCCCACCCACTTTTTCAATTTCCACTGACTTTAACATCAATTTTCTTAAAAACTACAAGGTCTTTTGAAAAAAATCTTGTTCCATGAAAATTTGGTGTTTCTAGGACCTATGGGAGCTTTGCTATGAACCGCTAAAGTCGGCGGATTTTGACTGTAATGTAAAATGCTGAAAATCCGCATTATCTGATATGTGGTAATTTTATGACAATCAAAAGACTCAGAATGAATAAGCCGATCAGAGAATGCTGAAATTTCCGCCTAAATCCCCATTCTCTGATTGGCTTATTCATTCTGAGTCTTCTGATTGTCATAAAATTACTGCATATCAGGTAATGCGGATTTTCAGCATTTTAAATTATAGTCAAAATCCGCCAACTTTAGCGGTCCTAACTTTAGGTCCTAGAAACACAACATTTTCATGGAACAAGATTTTTTTCAAAAAGTCCTTGCAGTTTTTGAGAAAATTGATGTTAAAGTCGGTGGAAATTTCCACGAACATGTTTGCGATTTCCGCGGAAATCCGCCTTGCGCACTTGTATTACCGATGTCCGCATTCTGATGCGGAAATGCAATTTCCAATCGCAAATGCGTAAATTGCATTTCCACGGAATCCGAACGAGCATCCCTACAGTTTAGGGCAAGACCTTGTAGTTTTTGAGAAAATCGATGTTAAAGTCGGTGGAAATTACAGCGATTTCCACGCAAATACACATTGGAATGTGGAAATCGGTAGTGGAAAGCGGAATTGGTAGCAGTAATCGCCAATGGTGGAAAGTGGATTTTCCGCAGAATCATAATTTAGCATTTATGACCATCCCTGATCTCTAGGGGTCCAACAGCCTTTGATATTTGAATATTGTCCAGAAAAGTTATCTTTTAGCCAATGTCACTATTGCATGAGAATTAGACATAGAAACTGCCTGACATTGTATTGTCATATCTGTTACACATTTCTTGTTTCCTTAATGTCAGGAATTATTGTGACCATAGTGCTTGCCTTAGTTTCAAACTCAGGGTTTCTATAGGAACACAACAAACTTTAATCTCAGCCTCCCCCTGTGCAAATAATTATACAAATACTTCTTCTGGATTCCGAGGCCCTTCCTTCACTTTCACTTCCTCATTTTGCTGCCAGCGATGGCGTCTGCTGATCTGAGCCAGGAGCTGGAGTGTCCCGTCTGTCTGACCATTTATACCGATCCTGTAATCCTGAGATGTGGTCACAACTTCTGCCGGGGCTGTATTGATCGTGTGCTGGATACACAGGAGGGGTCTGGAGGTTATTCCTGTCCTGAATGTAGAGAGGAGTTTATGGAGCGGCCGGCACTGCAGAGGAACATTGCCCTGAGGAAGATAGCAGAGAGTTTCCTGTCTACTCAGCCAGATCAGGAGGAGGCCGGAGTCTTCTGTACTTACTGTATTCACTCTGCTGTACCGGCTGTTATGTCCTGTCTGATGTGTGACGCTTCTCTGTGTGATAATCACCTGAGAGTCCACAGCAAGGCACCAGAACACGTCTTATGTGACCTCAACACCTCGCTGGAGAAGAGGAAATGCTCCGTCCATAAGAAGATCCTGGAGTATTACTGCACTGACGATGCTGACTGTATCTGTGTGTCCTGCACTGTGATTGGGGGACATGTAGGACATAAGATGATGTCACTGGATGAGGCCTCTGAGAAGAAAAAGAAGAAGCTGAGAAATGATCTGCAGAAACTGAGGGCAGAGACAGAGAAGGCTGAGAAAAGAGTCCAGAATCTGGAGGAACATAGGAGGAAAGCACAAGAAAAAGCTGATTGTGAAACAGAGAAAGTCATTTCCCTGTTTAGAGACCTCAGGAGACGGCTGGAAGATCTGCAGAAGAGAGTCCTGAGTGACATCATTAGGCAGGCAGAGCGGGTGTCACAATCATACAATGATGTCATTCAGCGGCTGGAAATAAAGAAGGAAGAGCTGTCCAGGAAGATACGTCACAGTGAGGAGCTGTGTAACATGACTGATCCACTGACTGTCTTACAGGAATCAGACACAGGTGACTTGTGTGACAAGGAGGACAGAAAGAGACATGATAAACAGTTCCATGATGGAGGGGATCTGGATGTGGCCGGCATCTCACACACATTACACACAGGACTGTCTGATATCATGTCTGGGGTAATTGTGCAGAAACATTCAGACACACAGGTCTATCCACATTCTACTACAGTGGACAAAGTTACCGTTATTGTAAAGTCGCCATGTCCCCAACCCACCCCCACCGCACAGCAAACAGAGAACGAGGCTGGTCTGCCAAATATAGAGGAAATTCTGCAAACATCAGGGCTGCCAGTGTATGCAGACATATTACTGGATGTAAACACAGCTAGTAATAATCTATATATATCAGATGACAGGAAAACTGCATCCTGGTCAGACAGAAGTCAGTCGCCCAGAAACACCAGAGAGATTTCAGTATGCTCAGGTGTTGAGCAGCCAGAGATTCTCCTCAGGACGACACTACTGGGAAGTGGATGTTGGGGGATCAACATGGTCGAGAGTCGGGATGTGTTACCCCAGTATAGACAGGACAGGAAATAAGTCATGGATTGGAGATAATAACAAGTCCTGGTGTTTGGGGAGGTGGAATAATCTATACAGTGTGAAACATGACAGGAAAGAGATCGAGTTACCTGACAAGATCCCCAGTGATAGAGTCAGGATATGTCTGGATTATGAGGCCGGGCAGATTTCCTTTCATGCCCTGTGTGACCCCATCAGACATCTCCACACCTTCACTGCTGCCTTCACTGAGCCCCTCCATGCTGGGTTATTTGTATGTAGAGGCAGGGCCGGGCCGAGGCATAGGCTGGAGAGGCTCCAGCCTCAGGGCGCAGGGTAGGAGGGGGCGCAGAATTCATTCAGCTGTCATTCCTAATTGTGTTTGAAGCAGAAAGAAATAAGAAAAGGGGATACATGACAGTGACTGCATGCCAGATAACTAGATATTAAGGTGTTGGGGAGGTTGTGGGCCCTGTGGCGCCTCTTAGTCTAATAGCAATCAGTGTGTGACGGCTGGGGTGGCAGGGATGGAGGGGCGCACTTTGGTGTCTCAGCCTTGGGTGCTGGAGGATCTTGTCCCGGCTCTGTGTAGAGGTTGTGTAAAGATATCTGGGTGGAATCAGGGGAGGTGAGAGATCCGCCCACTGGTGACTTCACAGGGAGAGGGCTGTGATTGGTTCATTGTCTGGCCAATAGTTACTAGCTGTCTGTGTATTCCAGGGACAGTCATCATATCAGAAATGTTGTCCCTGGAAAATCTCTATTTTCTGTCCTAAATAATTATACCATTAAATCCTCCTTTCTTCTCACCTCATACTAATTGTTTTACCTTCTACTGATGGGAATCTATAACTCTGCACCAGCTTTGTTGTCACTGATGAGCAGCCAGTCATGTGATAAACAAAACTTAAAAGAAATTATTACTTTTTCTCCTCATATTTCCTGTACTTACTGTATAATAAAAACATGTTACACCCCAGGAAAATAGGAAGCATTTATTATGAACTAGCTGGTCGCCCGGCGTTGCCCGGTGTTGCCCGGGTATGTAATTGGCTAGTGTTAGCTCTGTCCACTTTTTCTAATCCTAACACACAATTACCTAGTTTGTGAGCTTTGCGGTCTTTGGCATCAATAATTGGCTGTGGCTCCACTACTTTGAAAATCAATAGGTGAATTTTGATTAGCTTTTGTAGGCTCCACCTACTTTTCTGAATATTAATCCCAGTCACCCACTGTGCAAAGTTTAAGAACCCTGCCATTGACAGACAGTGTAAGAATGGCTGCAGTTTACATTCTGGCAGTTACATTTTTATTTTTCTCCACCCACTGATGTCCTGATGTTTCCCGGGTATGTATTTGGCTGCTGTTGGCTGTGGCCACTTTTTCTAACCCTAACACACAATTGTCAATAGTCAATGACCAAGTTTGTGAGATTTGTGGTCTTTGGCATGAATAATTTTCATTGAAATGAAACACATCTGATTCGCTGTAGCCCCACCCCTTTTCTAAATATTTAACCCCAGTCACCCAATGATCAACTGTACCAGGTTTGAGGCTTGTGCCATTAACAGTGCAAATATGGCAGCAATTAAATATTTGCCTTGAAAATCAATAGGTGAATTGTGATTGGTTTTTGTAGGCTCCACCCACTTTTCTGAATATTAATCCCAGTCACCCAGTGACCAACTGTGCAAAGTTTTAGAACCCCACAATTAATAGTGTAAGAATGGCTGCAGTTTACATTTTCCCAGTGAAATTTGTGTTTGTCTCCGCCCACTGAAGACTCGGCATTGCCCAGGTATGTATTTGGCTGGTGCTAGCTCCGCCCACTTTTTCTAACCCAAACACAAAATTACTTAAAGAGACACTGAAGCGAGACTAAATCTCGCTTCAGGTCTTATATATAGCAGGGGCACGTGTGCCCCTGCTAAAACGCCGCTATCCCGCGGCTTAACGGGGGTCCCTTCACCCCCAACCCACCCCCCGCAAGAGATGGTCGGCAAGTTGGTCGTGGGGATTTGTCTTCCTGGAGGCAGGGCTAACGGCTGCAGCCCTGCCTCCCAGCGCGTCTATCAGACGCGCATCGCCGCCTCTCCCCCGCCCCTCTCAGTGAAGGAAGACTGAGAGGGGCGGGGGAGAGGCGGAGATACGCGTCTGACAGACGCGCATGGGGCAGGGCTGCGGCGGTTAGCCCTGCCCCAACCAGGAAGCGCTCCCCCGCTGCACGGAGGGGGTTTGGGGGGACAGGGACCCCCGTTAAGCCGCACTATAGCGGCGTTTTAGCAGGGGCACGCATGCCCCTGCTAGCTATGAGGTCTGAAGCGAGATCTATTGTCGCTTCAGACTCTCTTTAATGACCAAGTTTGTGAGCTTTATGGTCTTTGGCATCAATAATTTGCATTGAAATAAAATAAATCTGATTGGCTGTGGCTCCACCCCTTTTCTGAATTTGAACCCCAATCACCCAATGGCCAACTGTACCAGGTACAGGTGATTAACAGTACAAGAGGCTTGTGCCATTAACAGTGCAAGAATGGCATCAATTAAATATTCCCCTTAAAGATTAATAGGTGGATTTTGATTGGCTTTTGTAGGCTCCACTCACTTTTCTGAATATTAATCTCAGTCACCCAGTGACCAACTGTGCAAAGTTTGAGAACCCTACTATTAATAGTGTAAGAATTGCTGCAGTTTTCATTTTCTCAGTGAAATTTGTATTTGTCTCCGCCTACTGATGACCCAGCATTGCCCGATTATGTATTTGGCTGGTGTTGGCTGCGCCCACTTTTCCTAACCCTAACACACAATTACTCAATTACTCAATGACCAAGTTTGTGAGCTTTGCAGTCTTTGGCATCAATAACCTGCATTAAAATGAAACAAATCAGATTGGCTGTTTGGGGCTCCACCCCCTTATATAAATTTAAACCCCAGTCACCCAATGATCAACTGTACCAGGTTTGAGGCTTGTGCCATTAACAGTGCAAGAATGGCAGCAATGAGATATTCCCCTGAAAAATCAATAGGTAATTTTTAATTGTTTTTTGTAGGCTCCACCCACTTTTCTGAATATTAACCCCAGTCACCCAGTATCCAACTGTGCAAAGTTTGAGAGCCCTACCATTAACAGTGTAAGAATGGCTGCTGTTTACATTTTCCCAGTAAAATTTGTATTTGTCTCCGCCCACTTATGACCCGGCGTTGCCCGCTTATGTATTTGGCTGGTGTTGGCTGTGCCCACTTTCCTAACCCTAACACACAATTAATCAATTACTCAATTACCAAGTTTGTGAGCTTTGCAGTGTTTGGCAACAATAATTTGCATTGGAATGAAACAAATCTGATTGGATATTTGTGGCTCCACCCCCTTTCTGAAAGTGATCCCCAGTCACCCAATGATCAACTATACCAGGTTTGAGGCTTGTGCCATTAACAGTGCAAGAATGGCAGAAATGTAAATATTCCCCTTGAAAATCATTAGGTGAATTTTGATTGGCTTTTATAGGCTCCAACCACTTTTCTGAATAATAACCCTAGTCACCCAACGACCAACTGTGCAAAGTTTGAGAACCCTACCATTAACAGTGTAAGAAAAACAAAAGTTTGATTTCTTAAAACAGAAAGAATTTGCGATAATTCAAGTTGGAGTGAGCTTGAGATGTCTCCCAGTGCATCACTGCTGAAAATATGCTAATTAACCATTGTTACCCTTAGAAGCTAAACACACCTCCAGAACTGCTGGAATGCAATGATGTGCCAGCTTGTTAAATTGTAAAGAGCCATAATAATCCAACATGCACACAGACTGTTTTGGATTGTTTGATCCTTATCAGTGCATGGCAGGGGCGTTTCTAGGGTCCTTGGAGATCGGGGGCACCTGTGGGCACCAGGCGGGGAGGTAGTGTTGGGCGAACACCTAGATGTTCGGGTTCGCGAACGTTCGCCGAACATCGCCGCGATGTTCGGGTGTTCGCACCGAACTCCGAACATAATGGAAGTCAATGGGGACCCGAACTTTCGTGCTTTGTAAAGCTTCCTTACATGCTACATACCCCAAATTAGCAGGGTATGTGCAGCTTGGGAGTGGGTACAAGAGGAAAAAAAATATTTGAAAAAGAGCTTATAGTTTTTGAGAAAATTGATTGTAAAGTTTAAAAGGAAAAACTGTCTTTTAAATGTGGAAAATGTCATGTTTCTTTGCACAGGTAACATGCTTTTTTTTCGCCATGCAGTCATAAATGTAATACAGAGAAGAAGTTCCAGGAAAAGGGACCGGTAACACTAACCCAGCACCAGTAGCAGCACACGTGATGGAACAGGAGGAGGCGCAGGAGGAGAAGGCCACGCTTTGAGACACAACAACCCAGGCCTTGCATGAGGACAAGAAGCGTGCGGATAGCATGCTTTGTACCGCCATGCAGTCAGAAATGTAATAAAGATAAGTGGTTCAATGAACAGGGACCACGCGGCAACGCTAACCCAGCAGCAGCAGACGTGATGGAACAGGAGGAGGCGCAGGAGAAGAAGGCCACGCTTTGTGAGACACAACAACCCAGGCCTTGCATGAGGACAAGAAGCGTGCGGATAGCATGCTTTGTACCGCCATGCAGTCATAAATGTAATAAAGATAAGTGGTTCAATAAACAGGGACCACGCGGCAACACTAACCCAGCAGCAGCAGACGTGATGGAACAGGAGGAGGCGCAGGAGGAGAAGGCCACGCTTTGTGAGACACAACAACCCAGGCCTTACATGAGGACAAGAAGCGTGCGGATAGCATGCTTTGTACCGCCATGCAGTCATAAATGTAATAAAGATAAGTGGTTCAATAAACAGGGACCACGCGGCAACGCTAACCCAGCAGCAGCAGACGTGATGGAACAGGAGCAGGCGCAGGAGGAGAAGGCCATGCTTTTTGAGACACAACAACCCAGGCCTTGCATGAGGACAAAAAGCGTGCGGATAGCATGCTTTGTACATGCAGTCATAAATGTAATAAAGATAAGAGGTTCCATAAACAGGGACCGGCAACGCTAACCAAGCAGTAGTAGCAGCACACGTGATTGAACAGGAGCAGGCGCAGGAGGAGAAGGCCATGCTTTTTGAGACACAAAAACCCAGGCCTTGCATGAGGACAAAAAGCGTTCGGATATAGCAGCAATGCTTTTTGCCGCCATGCAGTCATAAATGTAATACAGATGAGAGGTTCAATAAACAGGGACCGGAAACGCTAAACCATCCCAGATGTTCATTGGTCATGTTACTTGGTTGGGGTCCTGGAGTGTTGCGTAGTTGTTTCCAATCCAGGATTGATTCATTTTAATTTGAGTCAGACGGTCTGCATTTTCTGTGGAGAGGCGGATACGCCGATCTGTGACGATGCCTCCGGCAGCACTGAAACAGCGTTCCGACATAACGCTGGCTGCCGGGCAAGCCAGCACCTCTATTGCGTACATTGCCAGTTCGTGCCAGGTGTCTAGCTTCATGCCCGGTTTCAGGTCCAGCGGTGCCAGCCACAAATCCGTCTGTTCCTTTATTCCCCTCCAAATTTCCTCCCCTGTGTGCTGCTTATCCCCAAGGCAGATCAGCTTCAGCAACGCTTGCTGACGCATGCCAACAGCTGTGCTGCACTGCTTCCACGATCCTACTGCTGCTGGTGCTGGGTTAGCGTTTCCGGATGAGGTACAGCTTTGAGATGCGTTGGAGGAGAAGGAGTCAGAGAGGTAGGTGCTGCTGTTGTTATCCAGTGGGAGGGACGGCGGTGCAGCTGTTTGCGGCGTGGGCAACACCCGCGCCGTAGCAGGTGAGGAATCGCTGCCAGGCTCCACAAGGTTCACCCAGTGCGCGGTAAGGGAGATGTATCGACCCTGGCCGAACGCACTCGTCCATGTGTCAGTGGTGAGGTGAACCTTGCAGGCAACGGCATTCTTCAAGTTTCGGGTTATTTTGCTGACCACGTGCTCATGCAACTCAGGCACTGCAGAGCGCGCAAAGTGGTAGCGGCTGGGAACCACGTAACGTGGGATGGCCACTGACATCATGCCCTTGAAGCTGTTTGTCTCCACCACTCGATATGGCAGCATTTCGCAGGCCAGAAGCTTGGCTATGCTGGCTGTTACTGCCACGGCCCGGGGGTCATTTGCTGGCAATTTCCTCTTGCGCTCAAATATCTCCGAGACAGACAACTGAACCGTAGGGCTGCACACCGAAGGGCTGTTGGTTGTTGTGTTTGATGAACACTGGGAGACCTCAAGAGCACTACTCCGGAAAGTGACAGTGTCAGCGTCGTCTGATGTTTGTGAATGTTGTGAACCACGCAATGGCTGGGCTACTGCTGCTGCTGAGGCGGGTCTGGTGGTGAGTCTGGTGAACCCAAGGGAGGCAGTGTTGCTGGTGGTACCCTGTCCTGCCGCGTTTGCCCACAGAGTGGGATGTTTGGATAGCATGTGGCGGCTCATGCTGGTGGTGGAGAGGTTGTTAATACTTTTCCCCCTGCTCAGGCGGGTCTTGCACACCTTGCAAATCGCCATGGTAACATCCTCAGTGCAGTCTTCAAAGAAAGCCCAGACTTTGGAGCACCTGCCTTGCTGGCGATTTCTGTTTGCGCCTCTTTTGCCTCTCACTTGAACTTCCACGCTTGTGGTGCCTGAAATTGCGCGCCGCCTACCTTGTGGCACAAGGCGAACTCGTGCAGCAGTGGGTTCTTCAACAGACTCATCTGTGCTGCTGCTACGACGGCGATATTCTCGTTCACAAACAAAATCTGGGTCTATGTCCACATTGTCCATACCCTCCTCTTCCATCTCCTCAAACTCGTCATATGTCATTGTGGGGGGCCGCCGCCGTGGAGTAGAGCTCCCCAGAACAACCTCTGCGCAGCTCACTTCAACGTCGTCTGGTTATCTGGCAGTTGTGTGCGTGGTGTCGCTGCCGGTTGTGTCAGCTTTGTGCCCACTGGCTCCTTGTAACTGGCTGAGGACTCGGACCTCGTGCGTGATGTACTGGTGCTGCTTAACCCACTGCTGGACGCTTGAGAGGTCATCCAAGTAATTATCAGGTCCTGTTGTTTTGGATCTGTGAGGGTGGTTGTCCTGGACAACATGGGCGGTATTGAGTGGGTTTTCTTGGGTGCTCCCCTGTGGCCTGTACGTGAACCGTCAGGGGAAACACCTCTTCCCTTGCCCCTCCCTCTTTCACCGGATTTCTTCCTCATTTCACTTATCCTTAAAGTACACGCTGACTGGCAGCAGTACAGTGGCAGTACAGAAATGCTATACAGTGGTGGGTGAGCGGTGTACCACTATTGCCAGCAGCGACACAGAGCACAATGCTATACAGTGGCGGGTGAGCGGTGTACTACTGTTCCCAGCAGACACAGAGTGGCAGTAAACACAATGCTATATAGTGTGGCTGAGCCGTGTACACAGAGTGGCAGTAAACACAATGCTATATAGTCTGCTATATAGTCACCCCGAACGGGGTGATGTTCTGCAGAACCCGAACAGTGGCGAACACTGTTTGCCCAACACTACTGGGAACGCAGATTTTAGTACCTAAACACACGATACAACATGTTTTCCGGGGTCGGACTCTGAGGCACATACAGATGGTCCCGATCATCATCCTCATCATACAACTCTTCTCCTGAGTCTGACCCACCCACCACCTCTGCCACCCCAACATCCCCAGACACAGACCCCTCATCGTCCTCAACATTAACTTGGGATGCTGGCCTGAGCCAGACCTCCTCCTCCACATCAGGCCCCATCATCTCCTCAATGGCAGCCCTCATTAATCGCTCTGGCGACGGACCGATGGACACAACGTTCTCCTCCGGGGAGGGCTGCTGCTGACCACTGGCTGCTGGGGTGGATGTTATAGCTTGCGTGGGGCGTTGGCTGTTGCTGTTGTTGGGAGTGCTGCTCACAGCGGAGGTCTCTGAGGAACTCATGGTGAGCTCATATAGTGGTTGGCGGTGAGTGGAGTATTACTGATCCCAGCAATATACACACTGACTGGCAGAGTACGCAATGCTATATAGTGTGGCTGAGCGGTGTACACAGAGTGGCAGTAAACACAATGCTATATAGTCTGGCTGAGCGGTGTACACAGAGTGGCAGTACACACAATGCTATATAGTCTGGCTGAGCGGTGTACACAGAGTGGCAGTACACACAATGCTATATAGTCTGGCTGAGCGGTGTACACAGAGTGGCAGTAAACAATGCTATATAGTGTGGCTGAGCCGTGTACACAGAGTGGCAGTAAACAATGCTATATAGTCTGGCTGAGCCGTGTACACAGAGTGGCAGTAAACAATGCTATATAGTCTGGCTGAGCGGTGTACACAGAGTGGCAGTACACACAATGCTATATAGTCTGGCTGAGCGGTGTACACAGAGTGGCAGTAAACAATGCTATATAGTGTGGCTGAGCCGTGTACACAGAGTGGCAGTAAACAATGCTATATAGTGTGGCTGAGCGAGGTACACAGTGGCAGTACACACAATGCTATATAGTCTGGCTGAGCGGTGTACACAGAGTGGCAGTAAACACAATGCTATATATAGCGTGGCTGAGCGAGGTACACAGTGGCAGTACACACAATGCTATATAGTCTGGCTGAGCCGTGTACACAGAGAGGCAGTACACACAATGCTATATAGTCTGGCTGAGCCGTGTACACAGAGTGGCAGTAAACAATGCTATATATAGTGTGGCTGAGCGAGGTACACAGTGGCAGTAAACAATGCTATATATAGTGTGGCTGAGCGAGCGGTGTACTACTGTTCCCAGCAGCGACACACAATGACTGGGGGGGACCCTGGCTAGCGTGGCTGGAGAGCGAACTACCCTGCCTGCCTACCCAAAGCTAAACCCACAGAGAAATGGCGGAGATATGACGTGGTTCGGGTATTTATTTACCCGAACCACGTGACCGTTCGGCCAATCAGAGCGCGTTCGGGTCCGAACCACGTGACCCGTTCGGCCAATCACAGCGCTAGCCGAACGTTCGGGGAACGTTCGGCCATGCGCTCTTAGTTCGGCCATGCGGCCGAGCGGTTTGGCCGAGCACCATCAGGTGTTCGGCCGAACTCGAACATCACCCGAACAGGGTGATGTTCTGCAGAACCCGAACAGTGGCGAACACTGTTCGCCCAACACTACGGGGAGGTGGGCAAAAAATGGGCGTGGCCATGAGGTGAGTGGGCGTGGCCATGGGTGGGGCCAAATTTACATGAACTTAGCAGCGGTGTAAGCTACAGATAACGGGCCTGCCCATCTAAATATTGGATGGAGCCCCCTGTCCTTTACTTAGATAATTTACAATCAGTATAGGCATAGATCAAAGATGTATACGCACATACAATTTTGATTGGTCAATCACTGACCCCCAATTTTACCACCCCCGTGCAGTAAATGGGCCAACAGACAATGAATTTTATGAACAGAGCTAAAATTGGCTAATCAAAATTGTATGTGTGTACCAGGCTTTACAGCTAATACTGTACATACTGAAAGTAGCAGGGATCAGCATACAATATAGCTGGTTTACAATCAGTAAAGGCACAGAGTAACACCTTACACTGTACACCACTGGAGGTAAATCAGCACACAGTGCAGGCACTAGAGAACAGCGTATACTGTACATACTGTAGGCAGCAGAATTCAGCACACTGCAGCTAGCGTGCCAAAAATATGAGGATCACGTTGTGCGGCGTGCTTATCGCGCCGCACCGAAAAATGGGTGGGCCATGGACCAGAATATAGGTGTGGTAACGGGTGGAGACAAATTTACATGAACCTAGCAATGGTGGGACATTAGATTATGACAGTGGTGGCGAACCTTTTGGAGGCCGAGTGCCCAAACTGCAACCCAAAAGTCACTTATCTATCGCAAAGTGGCAACAGCAATTTAAACTAAATACCATACAAACGTTTTAACTCATACATGAACATTATGGAAAATCCAAGTTGAAAATAAACTGTGAAGATAAACAATTTCATCCATCCTACTCCTGAAAAATGTATTCAATTTTTTAGAACCTCCCAGTTTTATTTTCTGTTTTAAAAAGCTAAAAAAGTAAGTTTAATGCTATTGTCTCATATGATAAGGATTCAGCTTTTCCCATAGTCTCGCAGTTAGCAATCATGTGACCCCCCAACAAGACAAATTCAGCAATCATGAGGCCTCCAACAAATCATGAGGCCCCCAACAAGACAAATTCAGCAATCATGAGGCCCCCAACAAATCATGAGGCCCCCAACAAGACAAATTCAGCAATCATGAGGCCTCCAACAAATCATGAGGCCCCCAACAAGACAAATTCAGCAATCATGAGGCCCCCAACAAGACAAATTCAGCAATCTTGAGGCCCCCAACAAATCATAAGGCTCCCAACAAGACAAATTCAGCAGTCATGAGGCACATAAATAGACAGCATTTCACATAAATAGGCAGAATGCCCCCTTAATATGGTAGCCCCCAAGTTAGGTAGTGAGTGACAGAGACCCCCAGGTTAGCTAGTGAGTGACAGGCGCCTCCAGTTAGGTAGTGAGTGAGTGCCAGGGAGCCCCTTTAGGGAGTGAGTGAGTGCCAGGGAGCCCCTTTAGGCAGTGAGTGAGTGCCAGGGAGCCCCTTTAGGCAGTGAGTGAGTGCCAGGGAGCCCCTTTAGGCAGTGAGTGAGTGCCAGGGAGCCCCTTTAGGCAGTGAGTGAGTGCCAGGGAGCCCCTTTAGGCGGTGAGTGAGTGCCAGGGAGCCCCTTTTGGCAGTGAGTGAGTGCCAGGGAGCCCCTTTAGGCAGTGAGTGAGTGACAGGGAGGCCCTTTAGGAAGTGAGTGAGTGCCAGGGAGCCCCTTTAGGAAGTGAGTGAGTGAGTGCCAGGGAGCCCCTTTAGGCAGTGAGTGAGTGCCAGGGAGCCCCTTTAGGCAGTGAGTGAGTGCCAGGGAGCCCCTTTAGGCAGTGAGTGAGTGACAGGGAGCCCCTTCAGGCAGTGAGTGAGTGACAGGGAGCCCCTTCAGGCAGTGAGTGAGTGACAGGGAGCCCTTTAGGCAGTGAGTGAGTGCCAGGGAGCCCCTTTAGGCAGTGAGTGAGTGCCAGGGAGCCCCTTTAGGAAGTGAGTGAGTGCCAGGGAGCCCCTTTAGGAAGCGAGTGAGTGCCAGGGAGCCCCTTTAGGGAGCTAAAGGAAGCGAGTGAGTGCCAGGGAGCCCCTTTAGTGAGCGAGTGAGTGCCAGGGAGCCCCTTTAGGAAGTGAGTGAGTGACAGGGAGGCCCCCCTCTAGCCGCCGCTCCCCCCCCCCCCCCTTACCTTTCAGCAGACCTCAGGATCAGCGGCGACCCGACCAGTAAGAGCGGGCGCTTCCGCATATCAGTGCAGGCGCTGGGTCCTAGCGCCCGCATGATTGGTCGCCGACTTGCCGCCTGATCCCGAGGTCTGAGTGACGCAGCAGCGGCGGCGGCTGGAGGGAGCCGCTGAGATCCGTGGCACCCCAGAACAGATTGGGGGCACGTGCCACCCCAAAATAGGGCTAGCAACGTCCCTGGTGCATGGCATAGATTAATTTGGCTCTATGCAGTAGGGCTTGTGTAACCCTGTGTGTGTGTCATTGCAACAGACACACACACCAAGGGTTACAGATGCATTTACTTTTTGTGAAAGTGCTGCTGTAAAGGGAACCTGCAGGTGCTGTCAGGTGGAGCC
The DNA here is from genome assembly GCF_040937935.1 of Hyperolius riggenbachi. NCBI lineage: Eukaryota > Metazoa > Chordata > Amphibia > Anura > Hyperoliidae > Hyperolius > Hyperolius riggenbachi. The sequence goes on from NC_090647.1 coordinate 22,622,384, forward strand.
CAGGATTACAGAAAAGGAGTGAAGACTGCAGTGCAGTGTCTGAAGAGATTGTGTGACAACAGCTGAGGGGGAGGAGTCAAGTAGCCATGGAGACTGAGGTGATGAGGCAGCAAGAAATAAAGTGTGTCACGATACTATACTGTACTGCAGCAAGAAATACGCTTGATTTGTGAGGAAATAGAGTAGAGACACGGGAAGAGACCAGCCATTGGTGAGACGGTCTGAGCAAGGCAGAGGCACAGACAAGTAAGCACTTACCGGAAACTGAACTAAGTGAAGAGTTAGCCAAAATGTAACACCTCTATAATGCTTTAACTGTAAAGAAATCCTCCAGACACCAATCAAGTTCTTTTTAAGAAATATTTGTATTAAATGATATGGATAAAAAAATAGTTTAGTGACAAAACATTCATAAACTTCTTATCTTCAGCCTGTTAGGATCAGGGCTAGTTCAGGAACCATATAAGTAATTCAGTTTATTAGCATTTACTTGCCAGAATTTTCCATACACAGCACTCTGCTATTTGTCACTTCTTCACTGCTGTCTTTTTAAAGTGGATCTGAATTCTTGCATAGGACAGAAGGGAAAGTAGAGAAATGTCTGGTGGTTACCTAGCAACATCCAGGATGAGACAAATATGTTGAATTGATAATTGTGAATGATCACTTAATGTATAAGAAGCACCGCTGTATTCTCTGTATTTTGTCTGCCAGCTGTTGTCACACAATCTCTTCAGACACTGCACTACAGTCTTCACTCCTTTTCTGTAATCCTGTCACTTGTTGCTCTGTGTCACTCTTGTATGCATTGCTGTCCTGTTGTCTCTGTGTCACTGTAATGTCTCTGCTGTTTTCTGTTATCTCTCTCTCTTGTATGCATTGCTGTCCTGTTGTCTCTGTGTCACTGTAATGTCTCTGTTTTCTGTTATCTCTCTCTGTTACAGGTACATTTTAATATCCTTGTCTTTCTTTCTTATTGCTTACTGTTTCTCTTCTGGCTTATCTCTCCAGTATTGCTGCTCTTTACTGGCCTGTAGCTGTGAGTGGTCTCTCTCCTCTCATGTAATGTCTGCAGCTCTTTTTCTCTTCCTTAGTTCAGTTTCCGGTAAGTGCTTACTTGTCTGTGCCTCTGCCTTGCTCAGACCGTCTCACCAATGGCTGGTCTCTTCCCGTGTCTCTACTCTATTTCCTCACAAATCAAGCGTATTTCTTGCTGCAGTACAGTATAGTATCGTGACACACTTTATTTCTTGCTGCCTCATCACCTCAGTCTCCATGGCTACTTGACTCCTCCCCCTCAGCTGTTGTCACACAATCTCTTCAGACACTGCACTGCAGTCTTCACTCCTTTTCTGTAATCCTGGGCTCCACCTGACAGCACCTGCAGGTTCCCTTTACAGCAGCACTTTCACAAAAAGTAAATGCATCTGTAACCCTTGGTGTGTGTGTCTGTTGCAATGACACACACACAGGGTTACATTTGTAACACCGAGAGGGACATGCTACCCAGCAAGCTCATGGTGACCCAGAACTCATTGGAGTGTGTAAGGGACTACAATGGTCCTAAAAGCCCCCTTACTAAGATGTTAAGAAAAACAAACGTTTGCTTTCTTAAAACAGAAAGAATTTGCGATAATTCAGGTTGGAGTGAGCTTGAGATGTCTCCCAGGCACCACTGCTGAATATATGCAAATTAACCATTGTACCCTTAGAAGCTAAACACACCTCCAGTGTAACAGTGTATGGCTGCAGTCAGTGGCGTAGCTACAAACCTCTGGGCCCCGATGCGGAATCTGGATGTGGGCCCCCCCCCCCACAGCAACAACAGCCCCCCTCCCCCGGCAACACCCGACGCACACACATATCCGAATCCCTATAGCCAGCTATAGGTCCCCCCAGTATAGGTAGCCAGGCATTGGTACGCCAGTATAGTTGCCCCCGGTATAGGTTAGCCAGGTAGGTGCCTCCAGCATAGGTAGCCAGAACAGTTGCCCCCAGTATAGGTTAGATAGGCAGGCGCCGCCAGTATAAGTAAGATAGATAGGTGCCCCCAGTACAGGTTAGCTAGGTGGGTGCCTCTAATATAGGTAGCCAGAATAGTTGCCCCCAGCATAGGTTAGATAGGTAGGTGCCCCCAGTATAGGTTAGTTAGGTAGGTGCCTCCAATATAGGTAGCCAGTATAGTTGCCACCTGTATAGGCTAGCTAGGTGCCCCGAATACAGGTTAGACAAGTAAGTGCCCCCAGGTTAGATTAGGTAGCTGCCCCCCAGTATAGGTTAGATGAGGTAGGTGCCCCCAGTATTGGTTAGGTTAGGTAGCTGCCCCCCAGGATAGATTAGGTAGCTTTCCCCCAGGATAGGTTAGATTATGTAGCTGCCCCCAGGATATTTTAGAGTAGGTAGCTGCCCCCCAGGATAGGTTAGGTAGGTAGCTGGCCCCCCAGGATAGGTTAGGTAGGTAGCTGGCCCCCCAGGATAGGTTAGGTAGGTAGCTGGCCCCCCAGGATAGGTTAGGTAGGTAGCTGGCCCCCCAGGATAGGTTAGGTAGGTAGCTGCCCCCCCAGGATAGGTTAGGTAGGTAGCTGCCCCCCCAGGATAGGTTAGGTAGGTAGCTGGCCCCCCAGGATAGGTTAGGTAGGTAGCTGGCCCCCCAGGATAGGTTAGGTAGGTAGCTGGCCCCCCAGGATAGGTTAGGTAGGTAGCTGGCCCCCCAGGATAGGTTAGGTAGGTAGCTGCCCCCCCAGGATAGGTTAGGTAGGTAGCTGCCCCCCAGGATAGGTTAGGTAGGTAGCTGGCCCCCCAGGATAGGTTAGGTAGGTAGCTGCCCCCCCCCAGGATAGGTTAGGTAGGTAGCTGGCCCCCCAGGATAGGTTAGGTAGGTAGCTGGCCCCCCAGGATAGGTTAGGTAGGTAGCTGGCCCCCCAGGATAGGTTAGGTAGGTAGCTGGCCCCCCAGGATAGGTTAGGTAGGTAGCTGGCCCCTCAGGATAGGTTAGGTAGGTAGCTGCCCCCCACCCGGCTGTACTGTACAGGCTGCGGAGTGCGGAGAGTGATGTCTCAGTCAGTCACTCACCACCGCAGTAGATTAGAGGCCAGCCAGCACCAGGGGGGAGAGAGCGAGTGACGTCATTAGTCACAGACAGTGACATGAGTCATCTCGCCAGACGCTCCGCCGGCCGCCGCTAATGACTGCTGTGCTGTTGTCACTGCTGTGACTGTCTCTGCTGCTGACGCTGGGGAGGAGGGAGAGAGGGGGAGAGGGAGAGAATCTGCTGCACTCTGCTCTGCCGGAGCCGGCGCTGCCGCAATTAGTAAGGAATGGATGCCGGCGGCCCGGCAGCACACACCATTAGATTATGCAAACAGGGAGGGGGGGCCCGGCGGCCGGGCCCCCCCTCAAGGCTTCAGGTGGCGGGCCCCGTCGCCAATGCGACCTCTGCGACCTCTATTGCTACGCCCCTGGCTGCAGTTTACATTTTCCAGTGAAATTTGTATTTGTCTCTTTTTGGTTATGGGAATAAAAAGTATCCTATACTTTATTCCAGGTAATGTACTATGTGTGTGCCAAATTTCATTCAAATCCGTTCAGCCGTTTTTGCGTGATCGAGTAACAAACATCCAAACATCCGAACTTTCCCAATTATTATATTAGTAGGATATGTTATACTTACTGAATGTCCCAAGGGTTCAATCACTTAATCTCCTCATTCATCAGCCGACACGTCATAAAAAATAAGAGAAAGGGTACATAGCGTAATCCAGTTACTGCAAAACTTCCCTTTACCATTCCAGAGTAAATGGAATGGTGAAGGGAAGTTTTGCAGTAACTGGATTACGCTATGTACCCTTTCTCTTATTTTTTATGACGTGTCGGCTGATCAATGAGGAGATTAAGTGATTGAATCCCTGGGACATTCAGTTGGATGGAATTAAGCTGCTGGATGGTGATTTATGTGAACTGAACTCTCATTGCTATAAGCTATTGAGCGCATCTAATCTTTTGAATGTGAGTTTTTTGTAACAATATACAGTATTGTTTAATTAGTGCGCTCCACGTATTGAGTTTTGTTCCATTAGCGCAGCTTTCTGTGTATTTTAATTCTATGTTATACTTACTGACTACTTCCAGCAGGTGGAGGGTCACACATCTCATTATGTTTAGACAGCCTTGTTTAGCAACTTTATTCCTGCAATCAGCTTACAGCACACTGCAGACTGACTCACACAGCAGGGACACAACCCTCTCCCCTAGCAAAGTGTCGGAATTCCCTCTCCTTTACTCATTGGTAAGGGTGCCTCAGTCATGACATGCAGGGACTGCTGGGTTTTGATACTAGAAAACCCAGCCTGCTCTGCACACAGAGGGCCTAATTCATTAGAGCTGCAATCCTCTGCAGTGATCTGGCAAAACTGGGGATTGCCTGTTTACAGAAAAGTTTCTGTATCTGGATACATTGGCCTCAATTCTGGTAGGGTTTTCGAGAAAATTACTGCATGTACCGTAATTTACCTCATGAGGTAATGACATTTAGCAATTCTGGTAGATTTTAGTCATATTTTACCTCATGCGGTAAATTATGCGGTCATTTGTGCTGTAATTTACATTTATTTTACTGAAAATCTGTATTTGTGTGGAAATTAGAACCTAATTTACAGATCAGTGTAAAGGTGGCCACACACCATACAATTTTTTAAATATCTGTTCAATTTAAGAATTGCAATACATTTTTCTGACTGATTGTAACATTTCAAAAATATGACCAATGTCCCACACACCTATGTTCAATTTTTCCCCAATTATGATAAAAATGATTGGAAACTCTGACAAAATTGCTAGGGTGTGTATATTCATAAATTGACAATCCAACACACACCATACAATCTTTAGAAAGATTGAAGAAAAATATCTGGCATTCCGGATCGATTCAAATCGAAGAAAACGGGAAATCCGATCGGATTTTTCAGTCGAATGAAAAAAAAGCTTTCAATTTTTTTCTGGGGAGGACCGGATCGGTCGTTTTTATCAAATTAACGTAAAATCGGATCATTTTATTGTATCGTGTGTGGCCACCTTAAGACCTGCGTGTACCTGGCGGTAAAGTCAATTTGTAGGCATTTTGCAGTTCCTATTCTTGTTTTAGTGGAGTTCCTATTCAGGATGTGTGAGGGCTCAGGCACACTATAAGCCCTTTTCTGAGCGCTTTGTGATTGATTAACGCTTTCTGAGCGCTTTTTAAAAATCACTCCCACTCACTTTCATTAAAATCGCTGTAAAAATCATGTAAAAATTGCGGCGATTTTTTCCGTGATTTTAATGAAACTGAATTATTATTTTATTTTTATCTTTTAGGGGATGCCTATAAATACTGTATTTTCCGCCGTATAAGACGCACTTTTTCTCCCCAAAAAATTGGGAGAAAAAGTGACTGCATTTTATATGGCAAAAGCAGGGAATCCCCGACTTACGATCCCCGCCGATACAAACCGCCGACCTGCCGCAACATTGGGGATTCTCTGCATAGACCCAGCTGTCTGTCTCTCCACTATGCGTTCCACTCCCAGTGCATTACATGTCCTCCCTTCCATCCCCTGTGTGGCCGCTCTGTCCCTAGTCTGTCCTGCGTATCAATGTCCCCCCTTCCATCCCGTGTGGCTGCTTTGCCCCGCCTCCCTAGTCGGTTTCCTCGCTCCCCGTGCATGTTAAATATAGTGGCAGCCAGCGTGTCTTACTGAATCAATGCCGCTCATGGATCGCCGACGTCCTCACTCCTCCCTCTAGTGACCGGCGCTTGTGTAGATGAGGTTATCAGCACCAGGGCCGGGCCGAGGCGTAGGCTGGAGAGGCTCCAGCCTCAGGGCGCAGTGTCGGAGGGGGCGCAGAATTCATTCAGCTGTCATTCCTAATTGTGTTTGAAGCAGAAAGAAATAAGGAAAGGGGATACATGGCAGTGACTGCAAGCCAGATAACTAGATATTAAGGTGTTGGGGAGGTTGTGGGCCCTGTGGCGCCTCTTAGTCTAATAGCAATCAGTGTTTGATGGCTCGGGTGGCAGGGATGGAGGGGCGCACTTTGGTGTCTCAGCCTTGGGTGCTGGAGGACCTTGTCCCGGCTCTGATCAGCACACACGCCGGTCACTAGAGGGAGAAATGAGGATGTCAGCAATCCCCGAACGGCATTGATTCAGATTGTTTTTTGCCCTCTAAACCTAGGTGCGTCTTAGATTCCGGAGCATCTTATACGGCGGAAAAAATACGGTATACTTTTCATAGGTTGCTGCATAATTTAATACACCTCCCCCCCTCAAAAAAAAAAAAAACATATCTAAAGACTAAGTTATGGAAGACAATTAAAGACTGTTATGTATTTACTGCAAGCCTAATGCGGAAATATCTTACATCTTACCGCACTTTCCGCATTTACCATGCGTTTTACTGCACGTTTTACCGCATGTTCGGAAATGCAGGAAAAAAATCTTTCAGAATTGCTAAAAAAAAAGAGGAAAATACCGCATGAGGTATTTTACCAACCCAAAAATATTTCCAGTACGGTATATAAAAAATATAATCCAATCACACTTCAGTCACAGAACCTGATCTGCAGCTTTTATTCTCTTCTGGAATTAACACCTCACATTCATGAACACTAGACTTCTCACATGCCTCAGGCGTAGGGAGGGGGTGGGCAGGAGGGTACACCTGCCCCCGGGGACACAGCATCTTGGGAGTTGCTTTGGCAGTGAAGCCAATGCTATAATTCTTTTACTTGCCAGGGCCTTCTCTGTCAGGAACCGGCCCCACGGCAAGCCTGCAGAGACGGTTCCCGACTGGGGTTTGACCAGATCGAGAGGGAAAGCAGCCTTATTCAAGCTAACACAAGGCTGTCACCCCTCAACAACACTTCATTCTGCCACCACTAGCTGCTGCTAGACACTTCAGCCATTCCCACTTAGTCCAGTGTTTTTGTATTTGGGTCAGCTTTGCGCTTTAGGCCAGAATACGACAACGCCACACACCCAATGCAATCACACGGTAGCAAGGCGCAATCCCAGCATTACAATCAGGCACTGAACTTGTAACACAAATTACACTGCAGTCTCTCTCTAGGAAGGCGAGCTCTGCTAGTACATCAGAAGTCAGGCTTATTAAATAAATCCTACTAATATAATAAATGGGAAAGTTCGGATGTTTGGATGTTTGTTACTCAAATCACACAACAACGGCAGAATGGATTTGAATGAAATTTGGCACACACATAGTACATTACCTGGAATAAAGTATAGGATACTTTTTATTCCCATAACCAAAAAGGGGGCGGAGACAAATACAAATTTCACTGGAAAATGTAAACTGCAGCCATTCTTACACTGTTACACTGGAGGTGTGTTTAGCTTCTAAGGGTAGAATGGTTAATTTGCATATATTCAGCAGTGATGCACTGGGAGACATCTCAAGCTCACTCCAACCTGAATTATCGCAAATTCTTTCTGTTTTAAGAGAGCAAACTTTTGTTTTTCTTAACATCTTAGTAAGGGGGCTTTTAGGACCATTGTAGTCCCTTACACACTCCAATGAGTTCTGGGTCACCATGAGCTTGCTGGTTAGTCTGTACCTCTCGGTGTTACAAGCCCTACTGCATAGAGCCAATTTAATCTTTGCCATGCACTGATGAGGATCAAACAATCCAAAACAGCATACCTTAAAAAGGGGCGCTGGGAAAAAAGGGCGCGGGGTTTTAAACGATAAACATGGATAACGTTTAAAAATATAATGTACTATATTTTGTTTAAAAATAAGGTTTTATAAAGTTATAAATCATTAAATAATGTGCATGAAATTGGCAATTGTGAAAACGTTAATCTTCCGTTTAAAAAGTGAAACGTATAATAACGTTTAAAAAAAAATAGTAAGTAACTCTCCCTGTACCTACCCCTAGACCCCCGTGTTGGTGCCTAAACCTAAGACCCCCCTGGTGGTGCCTAAACCTAAGACTCCCCTGGTGGTGCCTAAACCTAAGACCCCCCTGTTGGTGCCTAAACCTAAGACCCCCCTGTTGGTGCCTAAACCTAAGACCCCCCTGTTGGTGCCTAAACCTAAGACCCCCCTGGTGGTGCCTAAACCTAAGACCCCCCTGGTGGTGCCTAAACCTAAGACCCCCCTGGTGGTGCCTAAACCTAAGACCCCCCTGTGATAAGCATTAATAACGTGTGAAAAAATATGGTGCTGTTTTTCGTTTAAAAATAATGTTTAAAAAATTATAAATCATAAAATAATGTGTAATCATGAGAAGCAGTTATAAAACAGTAAAAGTCTCCGGGCGCCGCTTATAAAACGTTATTTTTCTCCGGCGCCCTTTTTTCCTGTCGGGCGCCCATTAAACGATATTTATTATGGGAGTGAATGGCGGCGCCCGATTTGTCCACTTGCCTCAGGCGCCCGAATTTACTGTTACCTCCAAAACAGTCTGTATGCATGTTGGACTATTATGGCTCTGTATAAATTAACAAGCTGACACATCATTGCATTCCAGCGGTTCTGGAGGTTTTTTTTAGCTTCTAAAGGTGCGTACACACGTCAGATAAAAGGCGTTGGAAAATGAAAGATCACAGACCAAATTTACCCCCTTTCATGTAGTATGAGAGCCATACTCTACACAGTCTATTCTATGGAGCTGAACTCCCCATCAGATAGAAATCTCTGCAAGATGCTGCACACAAAGATGCTGTACACATGCAACAGATCAGTATCTGCAAAAGATCTGCTCCTGCAAAAGATCCATTCCTGCAAAACGCATTCATAGTCTATGATATCTGCAGACCTCATACACACCTTGTTTAACGGACAATTATCTGTGGATCAGATCCATAAGGGTAACAATGGTTAATTTGCATATATTCAGGGAGACATCTCAAGCTCACTCCAACCTGAATTATTGCAAATTCTTTCTGTTTTAAAAAAGCAAACTTTTGTTTTTCTTACACTGTTAATGGTAGGGTTCTCAAACTTTGCACAGTTGGTCGTTGGGTGACTAGGGTTATTATTCAGAAAAGTGGTTGGAGCCTATAAAAGCCAATCAAAATTCACCTATTGATTTTCAAGGGGAATATTTACATTTCTGCCATTCTTGCACTGTTAATGGCACAAGCCTCAAACCTGGTATAGTTGATCATTGGGTGACTGGGGTTCAATTTCAGAAAGGGGGTGGAGCCACAAATAGCCAATCAGATTAGTTTCTTTCCAATGCAAATTATTGTTGCCAAACACCGCAAAGCTCACAAACTTGGTAATTGAGTAATTGATTAATTGTGTGTTAGGGTTAGGAAAGTGGGCACAGCCAACACCAGCCAAATACATAAGCGGGCAACGCAGGATCATAAGTGGGCGGAGACAAATACAAACACATTAAATTTATATAAGGGGGTGGAGCCCCAAACAGCCAATCTGATTTGTTTCATTTTAATGCAGGTTATTGATGCCAAAGACCGCAAAGCTCACAAACTTGGTCATTGAGTAATTGAGTAATTGTGGGTTAGGGTTAGGAAAAGTGGGCGCAGCCAACACCAGCCAAATACATAATCGGGCAATGCTGGGTCATCAGTGGGCGGAGACAAATACAAATTTCACTGGGAAAATGTAAACTGCAGCCATTCTTACACTATTAATTGTAGGGTTCTTAAACTTTGCACAGTTGGTCACTGGGTGACTGAAATTAATATTCAGAAAAGTGGGTGGAGCCTACAAAAACCAATCACAATTCACCTATTGATTTTCAAGACAAATATTTAATTGCTGCCATTTTTGCACTGTTAATGGCACAAGCCTCAAACCTGGTACAGTTGATCATTGGGTGACTGAGGTTAAATATTTAGAAAAGGGGGTGGGGTCACAAACAGTGAATCAGATGTGTTTCATTTCAATGAAAATTATTCATACCAAAGACCACAAATCTCACAAACTTGGTCATTGACTATTGACAATTGTGTGTTAGGGTTAGAAAAAGTGGCCACAGCCAACAGCAGCCAAATACATACCTGGGAAAAATTAGGACATCAGTGGGTGGAGAAAAATACAAATTTTACTGCCAGAATGTAAACTACAGCCATTCTTACACTGTCTGTCAATGGCAGGGTTCTTAAAGAGAAACTCCAACCTAGAATTGAACTTTATCCCAATCAGTAGCTGATACCCCCTTTTACATGAGAAACATAATGCTTTTCACAAACAGACCATTAGGGGGCGCTGTATGACTGATTTTGTGATGAAACCCCTCCCACAAGAAACTCTGGTACCGTGGTACTCTGGGCAAACTGCCACAATGTAACAATGTTCACGGACAGGAAATAGCTGTTACAGCTGTCTCTAACAGCCAAAACAGCTAGGAGCAGCTACATAACCTGCCCACAGTAAAAATGTCACCATGTAATACATGTCAAAATGTAAATCGGGGAGAGGAAAGATTTTACAATGAGCAAACACTAACTAAATCATTTATACATAATTATTGTAAAAAATGAAGCACTTTTTTTACTACATCATTTTCACTGGAGTTCCTCTTTAAACTTTGCACAGTTGGTCACTGGGTGACTGGGATTAATATTCAGAAAAGTGGGTGGAGCCTACAAAAGCTAATCAAAATTCACCTATTGATTTTCAAAGGAGTGGAGCCACAGCCAATTAGATTTATTTCATTTCAATGCCAATTATTGATGCCAAAGACCACAAAGCTCACAAACTAGGTCATCATTGAGTAATTGTGTGTTAGGATTATAAAAAGTGGACAGAGCTAACACTAGCCAATTACATACCCGGGCAACACCGGGCAACGCCGGGCAACCAGCTAGTTTATAATATTAGTAGGATTTATATAGCACTGTACAGAGTATTCTTCAATTATATAAGATAGCGCTCAGCTGTATTTTCAGTCCTGGGCCCCTGATGAGTCACTCGGAGTGACGAAACGCGTAGGGTGGAACTTGCCGGACGTCCAGGAAATACTCACGCAGGGTTCGAAGCAGCAGCGAGAGCGGGATTGAACCTTCTAGCCTACCCGGGAGGCAACGGGGTAGAGCCCGTTTCAAACTCTGTGCCCTAATACCCACAAGCAAACTGTGAGTGCATTTTTATAATAAAGCGTATCATTGTTATACTGAGTTACGCTATGGAAGCATTTCTTTCTATATGAGGCATACATCCACCAAGACATACCGCCTGGGACCCCGGTATCTAAGAGGAGTTGGCAACCCTAAAGTGTTGGAATGCACATTGCTGGGCGCTTATTGACCAGTCTGATAGTGGTCATACATGCTGGGTGAGTCTATTCCCTCACGGGGTGTTTGGTGGCGGACTGAAAATACAGCTGAGGGCTATCTTATATAATTGAAGAGTCTGGTTGATATAGAAGCGCACCTGTAATGAAGGACATTGTTTGATGCAAAACTAATTGAATTGAGTTTTAGAGAGTCGGTTTGACTCATATTAATTGTCTGTATCCTGCGTGATCTATTATCACCGTTTACTGTCTATTATTCTTTTATTATTTTTTTATTTTTATTAACACCATCACAGCGTTTTCAAAATACTGTATAACTGTACAGAGTATATTGTAACGTAGTGAACGAGAGGAGAGGGAGACAATCGGCACTGCTTCTATTACTGTTTAATCCAAAGTGCGGTGGAACACATTTATATAATCCAAAACAGTGAATCTTCAAACTCTGGCATCAAAATTTTCAATCAACATTGACATGCATGAATGTACCATTATCTAAGGTGGTGTGATGGCGGTGGGTGCTGGGCACAGATAGCCTTACGGCCGTTTCACGCAAGAACTGTGCTTCTACGGAGGCAGCCTCTCTCTACTTACCCTGGGCTTCCTCTAGCCCCTTGCAGCTGACAAGTCCCTCGTTGCAGCTCTGTTCCCAATACATACATACACACACAGCCTTATTATTTTACTACATGAGAGCACATGCTATATGGAGGAACAACATTGACATGCTGAACACAAGATATATTCACTGTAACTTTGGCAAAACATTTAGAATGTCACTGATTGATACTATTATTACAGGATCTTGAACTCAGTATGAGACAACAAGCTCTCAATGAGGCAGGGACAGTCAGACATCAATCTTACCCACTCCGCTGTGTTGTAAAAGTAATCAGAGGCCATAAGGTCAGTAGCCTGTGTGTGATAAGAATCTAGGAATTTCTTTGCTGATAAGGGACAGTCTACAACTTTTTTTCACCCTGTGACCCCATTGTTTGTAAGGTTGTACATAAAGTCATCAGAACTTAGCTGCAGTGTGAGACAAATGTTTTTTTACGAACCCTAGGGAGCAGGGACAGTGTACAAATTCCAAAGTGTGTATGATTCCTTCTCTGTGTGGTGGACACATGCAGGCAATATAACAATGGTACGAGAGCAGAATAAGTTTTTTCTCTCCATGCCCTTAGCTGTCAGCCTCTCAAACTTTCCCCCCCACGGGCCCCCTGTGGCTTCTGGGGCCCCCTGCGGAGGCATCCCTTGCAGGGTCTATTGTTACGCCCCTGCCACTACACCACCGGGCTGCCCATATCAGTGATTAGGTTCAGCTATCCCTTGGTTACAACTATTGGCTTATGTGGGAGTACTACCGAATAGCTACGTCCTTGTGCTAAAATTACAAGTGCCCAAACAGATCTAGCTGGTTTAAAGATTTTGGAAATGGTTACAGTAGGTTTATTTGCTTCTCCCATAATTGCCACTATACTGCAGTAAGAACATTACTCTGTAAAGCCAGTACTCTGTAAAGCCCTGCATAAAATGTGCCAGTGCTATGTTTCACAATATTTATTACTGCTTTTGAAAAATGACTCCTGTGAAAACATTCATATGCTTCCCTCTCATTTCTTTTTACTACCGAGGACTTGCTTGATGACATTCCTGAGAGTTTTTTTAATTTCCTGAGTTCTGAGACAAAATATCATAGGGCTGGTAAAATGTGGGACAAAAGTATAAACACAAATTAGCAACACATTGACGTCGGCATTGGGGATTAACTGTATCTGGTTATAAGTGTACACAGTCAGTCGAGGAATAAAATACAAGCCAATGACAAACCAATGGGTGATACACGTGTAAATTGCCTTGTGCCAACTGTCAGTGCGGTTTGAAGAGCACATCTTTGAGAAGATGATAAAGTAGGAGAAGACGATGAAGGATAAGGGACACAGATGGACAATCATGGCAATAATAAATCCAATTCTCCTGGCAGGAGCAGAATCCACGCAGGAAAGAACAACCACTGGAGTGAGGGAACAAAAGCAACTCTTGACCCTGTTAGGACCACAATATGGAAGCCATAAACCCAAAGACGTAATACCCAAACCAATGGCAGCTGCAAAGATCCAGAAGACCAAGCAGAGAATTGCCACCACTCTGTTGCTGATAATAGCGTAATATTGAAGAGGCTTACAGATGGCAACATAGCGATCAATGGCCATCACCATAATAATGAAAGAATCAAGAGTTGACAAATAATGGACAAAGAACATTTGTGTAAAACATGCTGAATACAACAAAGACCCATCCCCAAACCAATACCTTCCGATGATTTTTGGTAAGGTAAAAACATCAAACAGTAGGTCAGAAGAAGCCAGGTTTCCAACAATGATGTACATAGGCTGGTGAAGATGTTGTCTCAGCAAAATCAAAATCACGACAATTAAATTGGCATAGAGAGACACAATAAAAATCATAAAGAACGCCACAGAGGTCAGAGAGTAGAACTTTTCTGGAAGACCTGGGAAACCAATCAGGAAAAAGTCACGGACATTGGACTGGTTCTGGTTTGCCATGGAATGGCATGAAGAGTTGAACCTAAAATCAAACACAAAACATTCAGGAATGCTTTCTACGCTTACTGTAAATTAATCCTGTATTTGTTTTTAAGCTACAAATTCCTCGTATCAGTCTATTCACACTAAGCTAGCATGATGCAGTCAGTTAACACGTGCATGAAAAAAGGGCGCTGTGAAAAAAGGGCCAGACTGGATAACAGAATGGTGTCGGTGGATAATAAAATCTGATAACGTTAAACATCATTGTCAAACTTGGTAAACGATAAATACCATTGTAAAAACAGACGGGAAATAATAACGAAAAGATATTAATGTTAAAAATAGTTACGTAATTCAACAATACAGCTTAACCCAACTTACCCTCATACAGAACCCTCCCCTGGTGGCGCCTAACCCTAGCCACCCCCCTGGTGTTGCCTAAACCTAAGTACCCCCCTGGTGGTGCCTAACCCTAACGTTGCCTAAAACTAACCATCTCCCCCTGGTCGTGCTTAACCCTAACCACTCCCTCTGCAGAAACACCCTTTTACATATATTAACGATAATACCTTTGAAAACGTAAAATCTGTACATACAAACGAAATAATATGATAAAAACTATAATGTTGCAAGCTTCTAAAATGCTAACATACTTCAAAACTTTAATTTTTCTAATGTTGTTAACGATATTTATCGCGGAACCCGGTTTTTCTGCTTTTTTTGCTGTATTGACGATAATTGCATTAGAGTCTAGGGAGGCACCCTTTTTGTCCACCCTCAGCCGGCGCCCTTTTTTCCTGCTACTTGGTCAACACACCGATCATTTCAACAAAGTAATGGTGCACCTGGATAGACCTGGACAGGAACATAGCCTTAGGGAAGACATAACATGAAGGGTATTGATGCATTGGGGGTATGGAAACTGGGGGGCGGGAAGGTATTAATAAATGTTATGGGTAACTTTTGGAAGACTGGGCATGCAAGGCCCTCTGATTAAAGGGAAGAATGGAGGGAGGGATGAACATTTAAGGTTAGGGGGACCTGTTTGTCACAAGTGGGAAGACATAACATGAAGGGTATTGATGCATTGGGGGTATGGAAACTGGGGGGGGGGGGGGGGGGCGGGAAGGTGTTAATAAATGTTATGGGTAACTTTTGGAATACTAGGCATGCAAGGCCCTCTGATTAAAGGGAAGAATGGAGGGAGGGATGAACATTTAAGGTTAGGGGGACCTGTTTGTCACAAGTGGGAAGACAGATAGAGGAAAAGTAACTGCTTGCCATTCCACCCCAAAGTTGGTTCAGTGATTCATTTTTGTGGTTCATTCATTTTATCTTCATACATGTGTCATCGTTGATGCCATGTGCTTGTACACCGCAGCGTTTGATGCCTCTATTCCTCTGGCTTCCTTACCTAAGAGCTACAGAAGGATCTGGATATTTATCCACCTAGTGCTACTGATGGACACACATTGATCCCACAGGGACAGATCATGTGTATGAGGGTTAATCGTGGCTGAATTACTGTTGTTTCTTATACAAATTCTGGGATGAAGCACCATCCTGAAGAAGTAAAAGTATTTTTGCAAAACATGTCAAATACAACTATGCATTATTTGGTGGTGACCCTACAACTTTTGCATGAAATCAGTTAATGAACTGACATTTTAGAGGGAGGCCAGGCAGGAGTGTAAGTAGATATTACTGGGCCCCCTGAGAAATTTTTGATGGGGCCCCCTCAGGGGCGTAACTAGCAATCATTGGGCCCCCCTGCGATATTTTTGGATGGGGCCCCCCACCCCCCGCATTATATATTCAATATGGACCCCCATATTAGTATATCAGGAAGTGATTAGCATAAGGTCATAGAGGTCAGGGTTAAGTGTAAGGGGAGAGAGAGAGTGGGCTTGATTCACAAAGCGGTGCTAACAGTTAGCACGCTGGTGCTAGGCATGATAAGTTTAGGCGTGATAAGTTTGAGCACAAACTGAGTTAGCACCGCAGTGCACAGCTGATCAAAAGTTTTGCGCTAGAAAAGTCTGGTGCACTTCACATAGAGTATAATGGCACTGCCTTGCGTGCGGGACTTTGCGCGTGATCTAAACTAGAGATGTTGCGAACCTCCGATTTTCGGTTCGCGAACCCTGTTCACGAACCTCCGCGAAAGGTTCGCTTTGCGAAAAAGTTTGCGAACCGCAATAGACTTCAATGGGGAGGCGAACTTTGAAAATTTTAAAAAATTCTGCAGGCTAGAAAAATGATAGAAAACATGTCTAATACCTGGAGGCACACCTGATTGAGTGAAATACACATCACTGCTGGAGGACCCGCCCACCCTGCCCACCCTCCCTCCTCCAAGCAAGGTCCTTTATACCATTTATACCAGTTGTCTGCCTACACTAATTAGTTATGGGACAGCTGCTACACACTCTGCTAGGGAGATTTTAATTAGCCTCTTGTGGGTCTCCTCCTCCCACCTCCCTCCTCCCACCTCTCTTCTCCCACCTCCCCCTCCCTCCTCCCACCTCCCTCCTCCCTCCTCCCACCTCTCTCCTCCCACCTCCCCCCTCCCTCCTCCCACCTCCCTCCTCCCACCTCCTTCCTCCCTCCTGTTCGCGAACCTCCGCGAAAGGTTCGGTTCGCGAAAAAGTTCGCGAACCGCAATAGACTTCAATGGGGAGGCGAACTTTGAAAATTTCCCTCCCTCCCTCCCTCCCTCCTTCCTTCCTCCCTCCCTCCCTCCTTCCTTCCTCCCTCCTTCCTCCCTCCTTCCTCCCTCCTTCCTCCTTCCTCCCTCCCTTCCTTCCTCCCTCCTTCCTTCCTCCTTCCTTCCCTCCCTCCCTCCCTCCCTCAAAGACAAAAGACAAACACTTATATAGCGCTTTGCTCCTGGTGGACTCAAAGCACCAGAGCTGCAGCCACTAGGGCATGCTCTATAGGCAGTAGCAGTGTTAGGGAGACTTGCCCAAGGTCTCCTACTGAATAGGTGCTGGCTTACTGAACAGGCAGAGCCTTCCTTTCCTCCCTCCCTCCTCCTTCCTCCTCCCTCCTCCTTCCTCCCTCCCACCTTCCTCCTTCCTTCCTCCTCCCTCCTCCCTTCTACCCTTCTACCCTTCTACCTCACTCACTCACTCACTCACTCACTCAACTGAGTCAAATGGTATAAAGGACCTTGCTTGGAGGAGGGAGGGTGAGCGGGCCTCCAGCAGTGAGAGAAGTGTGTTTGGCAATAATGTGTCTGCTGACAGTGATATGGAGGGTCAAAGTTTTGCTCAATAGAGCATTATGGGGCGAATCGAACTTCCGCAAAAGTTCGCCTGATGCAGGCGAACGTGAACCCCCAAAGTTCGCCTGGAACCGTTCGCAGGCGAACCTTTCGCGACATCTCTAATCTAAACTTATCTAAACTTATCACGCCTAAACTTATCATGCCTAAACTTATCACGCCTAAACTGGCTTTTCACCAGCGTAGTGCAATGGTTATCACGCCTAAAGTCTCTAACTGGGTTAGCACTGCTTTGTGAATCGAGCCCAGTGTGAGAGTGAGAGAGTGTGAGTGAGTGAAAGAGAGTGAATGAGTGAGAGAGTGACTTAGTGAGAGTGAGTGAGTGAGAATGAGTAAGAGAGAGAGAGTGTGAGTGTGAGAAAGTGAATAAGAGAGAGAGAGTGAGTGTGAGAGTGAATAAGTGAGAGAGAGAGAGAGAGAGAGAGAGAGAGAGAGAGAGAGAGAGAGAGAGAGAGAGAGAGAGAGAAAGAGAGAGAGTAGGTGAGAGTGAGTGAGTGAGTGAGTGAGTGAGTGAGTGAGTGAGTGAGTGAATAAGTGAGAGAGAGTGAGTAACAGAGAAAGTGAGTAAGTCAGAGTGAGTGAATGAGTGAGTGAGTGAGTGAGTGTGAATAAGTGAGAATGAGTGAGATTGAGTGAGTGAGTGACTGACAGAAAGAGTGAGTAAGTCAGAGTGAGTGAGTGAGTAAGTGAGAGAGAGTATGTGAGAGTGAGTGAGTGAGAGTGAGTAAGTGAGAGTGAGTGAGTGAGTGAGAATGAGTAAGGGAGAGAGTGTGAGTCAGTGACAGAGTGAGTGAATGAGTCAGTGAATGAGTGAGTGTGTGAGTGAGTGAGAGAGTGAGTGAGTGAGTGAGTGAGAGTGTAAGTGGGAGAGAGTGTTAGTGAGTAAGGGAGAGTGTGAGTGAGAGTGTAAGTGGGAGAAAGTGTTAGTGAGTGAGAGAGAGTGTAAGTGAGTGAGAGTGTAAGTGGGAGAAAGTGTTAGTGAGTGAGAGTGTGAGTGTGTGCGTGAGAGAGAGTGTGAGTGAGTTTGTGCGTGAGAGAGAGAGTGTGAGTAAGTGTGTTAGTGAGTGAGAGTGTGAGTGAGTGTGTGCGTGAGAGAGAGTGTAAGTGGCTGGATAGTGTACTGGTTAAGGGCACTGCGTGTAACATGGGAGACCAGGGTTCGAATCCTGGCTAGGTCAGTTCCTATTCAGTAAGGAGTTCAAGGCAAGACTCCCTAACACTGCAGGGTGGCCTCTTAAGCGTGTCCCAGTGGCTGCAGCTCTTGAGCGCTTTGAGTCAGACAGGAGAAAAGCGCTATACAAATGTTCGGATTATTATTATAAGTGGGAGAGTGTTAGTGCGTGAGAGTGAGTGTGAGTGTAAGTGGGAGAGAGTGTTAGTGAGTGAGTGTGTAAATGAGAGTGTAAGTGGGAGAGAGTGTTAGTGAGTGAGAGAGTGTAAGTGGGAGAGAGTGTTAGTGAGTGAGTGAGTGAGTAAGTGAGTAAGTGAGTGAGTGAGTGAGTGAGTGAGTGAGTGAGTGAGTGAGTGAGTGAGAGTGTTAGTGAGTGTGTTTTTCACTGCTACCACATTACAATGACAGTTAAATGCAGGGCACAGCAGGCATGAAGCATACCTTTGCACATGACCTCATCCCTCTGTTGAGCCTGCACAGACTGTGTTCTCCTTCCCTGTGTCCCCCGACACCACAGTGCAGGAGAGATAGGCATCTTCCCAGCAGCAGTCCACTCTTTCACTGAACGCTGCTCTGACGGGTCCAGCAAGCACACAGCCAGCATCAGAGGGCAGAGGAGCAGAAGCCACCAGCTCCACTGCAGGCTACTGGCAGGATGTAACTTCCTGTGAGGGAAGGGAAGTAGTGAGTGGCTCTCTGCTGCTGACCAGGAACTGCTGTGATATGTGTCTCTTCGAGGGACACTGACAGTGAGTGTTCCATCTAAGTTGCAGGAGGTTACTTTACTGCCCCTGCGTGCCGCCTGCACACTCTGTATCCTGCCTGCTCTCCTCTGCAAAGGATCGTGTTGTACAGGCAGCCACCGTGTGCGGGCCCCTGTGAGTCTCCGGGCCCACCTGCAGTTGAGGGGCCTGCAGGAGCTATAGTTATGCCCCTGGGCCCCCTTCCCTCCACACCAGCTTTCTGCACTGGTAAACTGAGAACCAATGTTATTCAGTTGGCCAGTGCACAATAGAATGTGCTTTCCCCATGCAGATAAAAACAGGTAGCAGTGAAGCACTTAGACCATTTTCTCTATCAAATACATTAGCCTCTGTGATAAAACGTACATGTTTTCACACGTACAGACACACATGGGGCTCAATTCACTATAGCGTGATAACTCAAATATCACACCTTATCACAGATATCACACCTTATCAAAGTTAACACACCTTATCAGAGTATCACAGCGAGCGCTATGAACCCGCTGGGGCCGAGGGCAGGACGAGTGCCATTGCCAATTAGCAGGCATACGTTTGTAACACTCGCTGTACTACTCTGATAAGGCGTGTTAACTTTGCTAAAGTGTGATATCTTTGATAAGGTGTGATATTTGAGTTATTACAGCTTAGTGAATCAAGCTCAATGTGTGCAGAAAACGCATACAGAAAACCGACAGACGAGTGTGCTCCCAGCCTCAGCTTATTACACTCACTCTGTCCATCTCTGATAGAGCAGAACTGACTCTGCAGACTCCTCCAGCATCACTACAGTATAGAGCCCATGGGGAGGGTTAGAGAGGGTTGGGGGCAGGGCACTGTACAGAAGAGCATACTGCACACTGAATAGGGGCTGTCTACAAATCTTTGTCTGCAAAACTGTGTGTGATTCCTTATCAGTGGCCAAGCAGATGCAGTCATCAGAACAATTGTGCAGAGAGCAGAAAGCTTTTTCTCTCTGTGCCCTTAGTTGACAGTCTCTCAGGACAGGGAAGAGAAACTTCTCCCTCCATGGGCTCCCTGCTGCTTCTGCCCCCCCCCCCCCCCCCTGCGGCTACATCCCTTGTGAGACTGCAGCACATCATCCGATCAGCAGAAATAATAATCGGCTTTAGCTTACCTTTCCTGCAGGATCTTCACGTCAGCAGGTGCAGAAAGAGAGTGACCAAGATTGCCTCAGACCCCTCCCACCCAGCTCACTCTATCTCCCTGCATATGCCTTCAGGAGTGAGACACTGGTCAGTTGCAACTAAATCTTCCAGGCTCAGGAACAGCTTCTTCCCTCAGGCGGTAGCCATGCTTCATGCAGGACCACGCTAGAGCTGCTATACAGCACAGAAGAACACTACTCACCCTGTCTGCCACTATAACTCACATACTGTCCTTAACTTGAAATATCTACACTATGTGTGCTTGTATTATTTTGTTTGTGTCTGTCAAGCTTCTGCCAAGTCAAATTCCTTGTAAGTACAAACCTATCTGGACAAAGAAAAATGGATTCTGATCCCGAGTACCGTTGCCAAGGCTGCAAACAAGAGCATTTGGAGCTTAATGTCAGTTTGGGAAATTCTTAGCTTCTTAGCATTTTTAATAACATTATAAGTTCCAGAAAGACTTTTGCAGCTCCGATCTGTGTTTGGCAAATGTACTTCCATGCTTTGCGGTGCAGAATACGTCTCTCACTTCCCTATATATATATATATATATATATACATGTGGATGTTACAGACGCTGTCCCCGGTGGCCACCACCTGTCACACAGAATCTGTGTCACAGGAAATCAACCCTAACTGCTCATTAATGACTGTACTGCTCCTGAGGGTCTCACGCCCACCTCTGGTGCCTCCTGAAGTATTACTTTTCATGTGGTTGTATGTTTATTCTGATTTATTTTATATCAGATTTTCATATCATTGCCCACAGCTAGATTTACACTTTTTTATTGCTCTTCCAGGAAAAATATTTTGCCTTCTCTTCTATGTGCAGCATCCTCTCTCCACTTCCATGTGCAGCCCCTTTAGTAGATTTAGTAATCGCTGCTTGTGTGTGTAGCAGAGATGAATTAAGATGTAATGGGGCCCTAGGCAAGGATTTGGGGCCCCTTTGTGGTCTTTTTGGTAAGCTGAAGTAGAGAGAGGTCAATGAAGGTGACTGGTGGGCCCCTTGACACCCACTAGGCCCCAGACACCTGCCTAGGTTGCCTAGTGAAGGATCCTGCTCTGGTAGTCCTCCTCCTGAATTTTTCTTGCTTGCTGGTGGTCTGAAACACATTTTATTATTAAGGTGTAACAATATCACCTAAACCTAGGAGGAAAAGTGAATTGAATAATGGCCACTGTACAATATTTGGCCACCTTGTTAGCTCATCATTAGTAACTGTACCTCTATACCACCAGCCAGGCATACATACTTCCAGGCAGGCAGGGCAGGGCTGAGGCAGAAGCTGAATAGGCTCCAGCCTCTGGGCGCATGGCTGTAAGGGTTTAAGTGTGTGTGTGTGTGTGTGGGGGGGGGGGGGGGACATCTTTCCTCACTTCTCATGTGCCTCAGCGTTTTGCTATTGTAAATGTTACTTTTGCAGCTCCTAGTGACAGGTCATTGTAGGGAGGGGGGCTCGGAGAGGGATAGCTGCACGCAGTGCCCCCTGCTGGTCACATAATCTATGATCTCTCTCTCCCCTGTCCATGACCGCTCGTTTCAGCTCTTACTGGACTTGGTACTGCAGACACAGGTGCATGTATTTACGTCTTTTTATTGGCTGACAGGCTGTCTGTGGACCAATTTAAAAGCCAAGTTGCTGTCTTGGTGTGACAGCTGTAAATAAAAAGCCTTTGAATGAAAAGGTGACCTAAGATGAAATGTGGCATTGACAGGTCCGGATTTCCCTCACAGGAGCCTATAGGCACAGATGTCCTGGCACCTTAGACTTCACCCTCCATGAACCTACAAACTCCACCCACCAGCAAGTGTGCTAACTGCCCCATCTGTCACTTCTCCCTTACTCTCCTTGCCCATCATAGGTAGGTGCCCCTTAGTATTAGGTAGCCAGAGGTACCCTCAATATTAAAGAGACTCTGTAACAAAATGTTCAGCCTTATTTCTTCTATCCTATAATTTCCTATACCTGTTCTAATGTGGTCTGTCTTACTGCAGCCTTGCCTAGTTGCACAGTGGCTGTATTATCTCTGTTATATAATCTAATCTTCTTTCCTCTGACGGCTTTGTCAGGCTCAGGCACTCAGGCTGGAATGTGCTGCTCTGCTTGTGATAGGATATAAGCTATACACACCCTCTCCAGGCCCCCTGCAGGCTCTGTGTGAGTCACAGACTTAGCTTCTCTCAGCCTATCACATGCTGGTTAGCAGCCATGTCTTTTATTTGTAAACACTGCCTAAAACTGTTAATTACAAGCCAGGATTGCAGCAGGGAGAGGCAGAAACAGCACAGAGGGGCCCAGGAGAACATAATGAAGAGAATAGTATGCTTTTTATTGTAAGAATTGTACAGTACAGATTCTCTTTAAGTAGCTACAGGTGCCCTTTAGTATTAGGTAGCTAGAGGTACCCTCAATATTAAGTAGCTATAGGTGCCCCTGACTGAAGGGTCAGTAGAATGAGCTGGGTGAGAAACCTCTCATTTACACTCTATTCAGGACTCTGCATAGGGAAGGAGAGAGGGAAGCACTCTGGGAGGGGAGTGAGCCACCTTTCCATCATCAGGCGCCTGTAGGCACCCGCCTACAATGCCTTATGGTAAATCCGGCCCTGGGCATTGATGAAGATGGTGGGTCTGGGAGAGTTCATAGCTCCAGAGTCCTCCATTGTAGCCCAGCAGCAGCGACAGCTTGGAGGCACTTTTGGTCAGAAATAAACCAGCAGAATGCTTTTTGTGGTGGTCAAAAAGGGGCAGGTGGAGGTGTGGTGGGGGTAGGCAGTATCTATGGGGAGGAGGGGCTAGAGCCAGTGATTAGCAAACCAGTGCCCTCCTCCCACTGATACCTCTATCCCGGAGCCCCTGCAGAGTATTAACGTGGCAAAGTGAAATCATACTCACTTATAAGATCAGTGACTATATTCCGTGACTCAACGGCAGGGCCGCCATCAGAAATTGTGGGGCCCCCTACACATCATATAGCCTGCCCCCCCCCTTCCCTGGACCTACCCACTGGTTGCTGTGCCCGCCCACTAGCCACCCCACCCCCGTGTCCATGTGCAAAGTGCGCTGCGGCAAAAAAATGTGCATGGCTCCGACAATGAAGAAAGCGGCATACACAGCGTGATGCGGCAACAAGTGGGTGTGACGATGGAATGTTGTGGGTGGAGCCAAATACTAGCAAAATACAGGTAGTCCCCTGTTAACAAATGAGATACGGACTTGTAGGTCCGTTCTTATCCTTTATTCTGTCTCTTTTGTCCCCCTCTTTTCTTCCTGTGCCTCTTTTGTCCCCCTCTGTCTCACCTCAGTTTGTGCCTCTTTTGTGTCCCTCTGTGTGACCTCGTGTTCCCGTCTCATCTCTCTTCTCCTTGTGCCTCTTTTGTCCCCCTGTGTTACCTCTTGCCCCCTTCTGTCTCAGCCTGCCCCCCTGCCCTAGCCAGGTATAGGTGCCCCCAGTATAGGTTCCCCCAGTATAGTATAGTAGTGGGCTCACTCCTCTGCTCCCCACGTTCAAGCGCTGATGTCACTCTTCTCTGAGTGCTGCAACACAGTGTGCTGGTTAGTGAGCCACAGGCCTGCAGCCAGCACAGGCGGCCCTTCCAGCACTTTGCGGGGGCCCGGGGCCCCCAGAAGGCCTGAGCCCCTCACTGCAGTGTCAGTTGTCCCCCCTGATGGCTGCCCTGCTCAATGGGAGCAAATACATGCTGACGAGTATAGGCAACAAGAGATGAAGAAAGCGCCCAGGGTGGAACCCCCCTGCAAAATAGGTGGTTGTGACATCCCTCCGTTGCTCTAATAGTCTCCAGGGGCCCAGGGAATGCAGTATAGCGGGGGGAGGGGACACCTGGGAGAGCAGTGGTAATATTGATTTTCAATCTATGGAAACAGAACTTGCAACCTTCGAACAAAGGTGTTAACCATGACTGGTGGGAGGAGGTGCCCAGCCATGAATAAAACTGTAAAACTGGGTAAAAAGGAAAGATAGTGGTTGGCTGGAAGATTAATGCTGGTCAATTCTTGGGCAGTGTCAGTTATAGGAGATTTAGAGGCGCTCCTTTCAGACTTTCCTAGCTGTACGACACATTTATATCTATTGACCTGAGGAAGCAGGATAGACCCACGAAACGCGTTGTCTCTATTTTATTGCAAAAGATTAACTCTGTCTGGCATTCCTCCTTAGGAGAGTTAAGCCAACCACTGCTTCTGCTTTTTAACTAGTTTTTAATTGTTTTATTCATATCTGGGTGGCTCTTTCCACTGGCTATTATTAGTGATGTGATGTTATAACAGAGATGTCCGGAAGTTAGGTGAATTTTATGCTTTAGATTTTTATAGTAAGTTGTGCTTTGGGAGATTGTTACATCAGAAAGTGAACAGCGATGTGACCCTCAGTATTAGATATACACATTGTGTCCCTTATTTTTCATGGACAACCCCTCCATCCATGTACAGCAGCTCCCCTCTCCCCATGCAGAAGCCTCTCCATGGGTAACAGCAGCCCTCATTCCATGTACTGAACCCATACACAGCAGCCCTCTCACCCAATCCATGTGCAGCCCGAATAGCCTGTCTTTCTTGGACAGAAGAAGCCCTGCTCCATTTGCAGCAATGCTTTAGAAAACAGCTTCCCTGTTCCATGTATGGCCTCCTTGCTCTATGTGCATCTATCTTTTATGTATTTTCTCACCCCATTTGGCAGTAGCTCCATTAGGTCCTCATGCTTGAGACCTTTGCAGAAATCAGGCCCTGGTAAAGCAAGTGCATGAGAATCACTGACTCTGACCATTAAATTCAGTCTCCAGTCACAATTTTCTCAAATTTTCACGCCCACAAGTCCTTCATGAAACTGCTCGCAGAGTTTGATGTTTGATGTGGGCCTCCTTGTTAGATTAGGTCATTTGGGCACTGGAATCAGCAAGCATGTAATAGATCAAGCAGGTCACTTCAGCACCAGGATACAGCCCCCTAGTGCTTGATATCGGCACGGCTATAGCTGCAATGCTATAGTCCATGCCTGCGTACCTTTGTTCTGGTGCTGGCAATAGCCGGACTTCAAATTACACGTCCCCCCAAGTTGCTACGATTCCAAGGGGAAATAGTATTTTATCCCCACTGGAAATTTTGTCGGCAGCAGGTTAAGCCATCATTTGGTTTACCCTGCGCCCCACTGACTGTCTGCACAATAAAACGTACGCTGTAATAGACGCCAATAAAATGATCAGCAACTAATTAATGTGTGCCTATAAATACAGTGGGTTGCAAAAGTATTCGGCCCCCTTGAGGTTTTCCACATTTTGTCACATTACTGCCACACACATGCATCAGTTTTATTGGAATTCCATGTGAAAGACCAACACAAAGTGGTGTACACATGAGAAGTGGAACGGAACTCATACATCATTACTTTGTCAATACTTTGTAGAACCACCTTTTGCTGCAATTACAGCTGCCAGTCTTTTAGGGTACTCGAAACTGGCGAAAGACAAGCAAAGACAAACACCCGGCCACCGGGAGCCCAATCTGGTGTGATACCTTCTTGGTTATGATAGAGAGAAAAATCTAATGTAATTATACTCACAAAGGTGGGTTGCATTAAAGAGGCAACCACTCATGTGTACAGATGGAGAAATACCGTCCCCACTCGGCCTTTGTTTGTTGGTTTTTCGGTCGCAACTCCAAAATGAAACAATATTTTCGACTCTCCAAAGGAGGGAATGAAAAAATTCCTACCAGGTAGGATATAATTAGTGGGTTTGGATGGTTAGAGGCGCCCAATGAGAGTAGTGTGTACTTTCTTCCAAATGGAAGAAAAAACAGGGATAAAAGATTCGTTTTCTCTGACTAATAAATTTAGCTTGGTCAGATTGGGGTAAAATATGATTTCATTTTTTTAATTGCGAACAGCACTGTGACAACGCGTTTCTCGGCGTAAGCCGCTTCCTCAGGTCGAATAAGTGCCAGCTGATTAGCTGTGACCGTCCGAGGGCGCCCCTTCCCTCTAGTATAGTTAGCCAGATGACTCCTCCCCCCTTTCCCTCCAGTATAGGTAGCCAGCTGACTCCCTTAATCCCTCCTTTTCCCACTCCCTCCCCCCCCTTTCAGTATAGGTATCCAGCTCACCTTCACACCGCAGCAGCCACCTGTGTCACTCATTTCTCCGCTCATCTCCAATGCAGAAGCTTCCTCTTCTTTTCTGTCTTCAATGCTGCCCAAGTCCATAGCCGCCGGCCACAATGCAAACGTGCAGAGAGAGCAGGGTGGCTCCTGCCAGGCCGCTGGCAGCAGAGTACTATGGTCAGGCGCTCGCCTGATCTCCCTGTATTGCAGCATTTGCAAGCTTTCAAATTCTGCACCAGTTTAGCCTGCTGCTTTGGTGCTCTTCCTCCTGTGGTGCCCTAGGCCATGGCCTAGGAGGCCTTGGCATAAGTCTGGCACTGAGCAAGACCATTTTGACGGTACTTTTTCACCTACTTTGGTACTTTTTCAATTGCAGAGTGTTGAAAATGTATTTAAAAAAAAAAAAGATGAGAAATTATCTCCAAGGAGAAAACTAAGGAGAAATAGTGAATTGAATAAGGACCTAGATGTTCATCCTGATGGTTAAGTAAAAACACTTTGTGGTCCTTGCAAGACTCCTAGGCAAGGGGCGTTACTAGACTCTGCACCCCTGCTCTTAGGTATAGAAGTCCGAAATTGTCCTACACCATGGCCCAAATGCAATTCATTTTTTCACCTGAGTTTTCTCCTTCATCTTTTCTTTAAAATACATTTTTAGCACATTACAATTTAAAAAAGTACCAAAAGTAGTAGTAAAACTACTACCAAAAGGATTTTGTGTATCTTCTTACTTGCTGCTGGGGTTTTAAAATGCATTTCATTTATATGGATCCATATGTAATTCACTTTTTTTCCTGACTTTTCTCCTGGGAGGGAGATCATTTTTCATCTTCTGTTTAAAACAACTTTTTAACTTCTTGCAATGAAAAAAAGTACTAAAAAGTAGGTGAAATAGTACTATCAAAATTATTTTGAGCATTTTCTTGTTTGCTGGTGGTTTTCTTTTCGATAGTGTTTTATTGTAATGGTAGAAAAAAGTATGAAAAACAATACAGCCATAGTTTGTAGTATTTTGTACATACAAGTGTGCTGTAAGAAG
Organism: Hyperolius riggenbachi; assembly: GCF_040937935.1. Taxonomy (NCBI): domain Eukaryota; kingdom Metazoa; phylum Chordata; class Amphibia; order Anura; family Hyperoliidae; genus Hyperolius; species Hyperolius riggenbachi. The sequence goes on from NC_090647.1 coordinate 22,649,730, forward strand.
CATTAATAACGAATACATCTTATAAGAAGCATTAATAACGAATACATCTTATAAGAAGCATTAATAACGAATACATCTCGGTTGGAGGTGGAGTCATACAGTCACAATTAAGGTAGAAGCAACTTAAATTTAACCAGGTAAGAAAATGTAACTATGCAACAACAAACTTAGTTAAACATAATAACAAGAGTAACCAATAATCACCGGAGTTATCATCCCCTATAAAGGGATTATGTGACCTGTAATCATGTCTTAGGGGACAAATAACCCAAATGAAACCTGTCATATCAGAGGGAGAGTGGGGTCAGGAAAGGTGAAGGGGTGAGCTTGTTCAGTGGAGGTAATTTGTGGATAGAGGTAATGCCGTATAGGGGAGTAGATATAAAGTCAGGACATTTTATCTCCACTGAGGGATCCGTAAAGTGATGTCCTGCCAGGTAATGTCTGTGTCAACTTTGGACTCCTGACCTGAATGGGATTAGTGTTTCTCTTCCAAAGGAATGTTTCCATTAGTAGATTATAATTAACTAAATGTATTAGTTGTGAAAGGGGAGGGGGTTCAATGGAGTTCTAATTGGACAAAATGAGGTGACGTGCTGCACAAATCAGATGGCTAATTACAGGGGCGTAACTAGACATCACTGGGCCCCCCTGCGAAACTTTGGAAGCCCCCCCCCCCCCCCCCCCCCACACACACACACACACCCTAGCTTTCTGCACAGGAAAAAGACCAATCTGTTTTTTCCCATACAGAGAAAAACACTTAGACTTAAAGGATATGTCAGGCAATCTATGCTACCCCCAGATCTACTTACCCGGGGCTTCCTCCAGCCCCTTGCAGCTGACAAGTCCCTGGTCGCAGCTCTGTGACCAGTACATACATACACACACAGCTGTATTATTATACCAAATGAGAGCACATGCTATATAGAGGAACAACAATGACATGCTGAACATAAGATATAGTATTCACTGTAACGTTGGCAAAACATTTAGAATGTCACTGATTGATACTGTTATTAGGGGATCTCGGACTCAGTATGAGACAACAAGCTCTCAATGAGGCAGCGACAGTCAGACATCAATTTTTCCCATTCCACTGTGTCCAGTAATCAGACACCATAAGGTCAGGTCACTAGGCTGTGTGTGATAAGCATCTAGGAATCTCTTCTGAGGGAAAGTCTACAACTTTTTTTCCAACTGTGACTCCTTTGTTTGTAATGATGTACATGAAGTCATCAGAACTGCTTAAGTGTGAGACAGATTTTTTTTTACGAACCCTAGGGAGCGGGGACAGTGTACAAATTCCAAAGTTTGTATGATTCCTCATGTGGTGGGCACATGCAGTCAACATAACAATGGTACGAGAGTAGAATACGTTTTCTCTCCATGCCCTTATCTGCTGTCAGTCTCTCAAAATTTTCCCCCCACGTGGGCCCTGTGGCTTCTGGGCCCCGCGGCGGAGGCATCCCTTGCAGGGTCTATTGTTACGCCCCTGGCTAGTTATGTGCTGGTTGTTTTAAAGGCATTTTATTGGCCAGCTGTGAAAATATCACCGCGGAGAAAACGCAGGGGTAAAAAGTAATTACTTATGGGCCCTTGTCAATAAAATGCCCTTTAAACCTACAGCAAACAAGAAAATACACAAAATTACATTGATAGTATTTTTTCTACTGCTTTTGGTATTTTTTTCAATTGCGAAAATGCTTAAAAGTTATTTTAAAGAGGAGATGAAAAATGATCACCTAGGAGAAAGCTTAGAAGAAACATTGAATTGCATATATGGGCCCTGCATGTGCCATCATACCCCTCATCAGCTCCACCTATTCCGAGGTGAGAACCTTTGGATTATGTGGGAGTATGCCGAATAGCTACATCCTGGTGCTAAAATGACAATTAGTGAGGATCGTAATCAGCAAAATTACGATTTCACTAAATTTTGTGTACATTTTCGCAATTACGCCCATACATAATTACGATTTGCAAACTAAATTGATTTTGTGGACATTCGTAATTTCACATATAAATTTGCAAACAGTAGTTTGACCCAGCACTCTAATTGGAGACTAGCGTACTATAGCTGATCAGAACTTGTTGCTCATCAAGTTCAAAAATAGCAAAAAAAGAAGAAGTGTCAGCAGTACCGCTAAAGTGAAAAAGATAGCTCTTTTATTTGTGCAATAAAATCACATAGCAAAGATAGAGCTGAAGGCAACTACAGCCCGCTGTTTCGAAGCGACATGCTTCTTCTTCAAGTTGCAAGCTCCTAATGACAAACAGTGTTCACATACCTCCTTTTATATGGCTACACATTCAAATGTTAACCAATCCACAAATAGGACTTGAGAAGTGACCAATCAGAGCAGATCAAAAAGCAGAGGACCTGATGGGGAACTTCAGTACACAGGAAGTACATCCCACAAGTGACATCACTGTCAAACAACACTCGCACAGAAAAAACGGCTGCTAAACCACACCCAAAAGGAAAAAACGGACCTGATGGGGAACTGCCGTGTACGCGTAAAAAGTCACATATAAATTTGCGTAATTTCACGTAATTTTGTGCCGACTTTGGAGGTTAATAGCAAAGCCCCCCTACATGCTACTGACACCAAAATTGCTACCTATGTTAAAAAGAATAGTGGGTACAAGGGGAAAAAATAATTTTCCAAAAAGACCTTGTAGTTTTTGAGAAAATCGATTTAAAAAATTCAAAGAAAAATGGTTTTTAAACTTAGGAAAATGACAGTTTAAAAACCATTTTTCTTTGCATTTTTAAAATCGATTTTCTCAAAAACTATACGGTCTTTTTGGAAAATTCTTTTTTTTTAACTTGTACCCATGATTCTCCTTAACATGTGTACCAATTTTGGTAGCAATTGCATGTATGGGGCTTTGCTATTTACCGCCAAATTTGGCACAAAATTGTGCGAAATTATAAAATACTACTATTACATACAAATTTAATTATGATTTTCCATGAAATTTCACATTACGATTACGATGCGTAAATGCGAATTTCGATACGAAATTTTGCGTATGTGAAATTTCGGCCCTTTACTAATGACAATTGCCCAAATGGACCTAGACGTTCAAAGATCCTGAAAATGGGTGAGATATTTGCGGTAGGTTTATTCACTTTCCCCAAAATTGCCAGTTAGTACAGTTAGGACAGTACTTTGTAAAAGCCTTGCATAGAATACCCCAGTGCTACTTTACATAATAATTATAAGTGCTGCTACTTTCAAAAAATGACTTGAAAACATTCAAACACTTCTATTGGTAGGTGAACAGAGGCGCCAGAAGGATAAAAGTACATAAAATTTTAAAAAAATTGCTGGGAGGAAGTGGTGGACTCGCCTCCGTTAAAGCAGACACCAAGGACTGTAAATGTATAGATATACACATTTATTGAAAATACCCCAAAGATGCAACGCGTTTCGCGGGCACAGCCCACTTCTTCAGGCAATAAGCAGGGGATAAACAACAGCAATTCAGTTATAGCAAGCAGAGCACCTCTGTCTGCTTTAACGGAGGCGAGTCCACCACTTCCTCCCAGCAATTTTTTAAAAATTTTATGTACTTTTATCCTTCTGGCGCCTCTGTTCACCTACCAATATATTTGAGTCCACCCCAGGTGGAGGGGTGATCTACCCCCTTTCTTCCTATCTACAGAGAGCGACTTCTTAATCCTGAGTGAGGACAGGTCTAATCTCCTCACCTGCCTAATGAGTGGTTACCTAGGTGGTAACCCGTGTTTGTGAGTATTACCATTTCACTGTTTCATTTATCCAATCAATTTTGACATACTACACCATATTGGGCTCTCGATTTCTCTTCAACTTTATTCAAACACTTCGCTCTCAATCCTTTTTTAATTGATGACTTGCTGAATGACATTCCTGAGAGTTTTTTTAATTTCCTGAGTTCTGAGACAAAATACCATAGGGCTGGTAAAATGCGGAGAAAAGTTGTACAGACAAATGAGCAAGACATTGACGTCGGCATCAGGGATTAACTGTATCTGGTTATAGGTGTACACAGTCATTCGAGGAAAAAAGTGAAGGCCAATGACGAACCAATGGGTGATACACGTGTAAACTGCCTTATGCCAACTGTCAGTGCGACTTGATGAGCGAATCTTGGAGAAGATGATAAAGTAAGAGAAGACGATAAAAGACAAAGGAAATATATGGACCATCATGGCTATGATGAATCCGATCCTCCTGGCTGGAGCAGAATCTACGCAGGAAAGGACAGCCACTGGAGTGAGGGAACAAAAGCAACTCTTGATCCCATTGGGACCACAGTATGGAAGCCATACACCCAAAGACATGATTGACAGTCCGATGGCAGCTGCAAAGATCCAGAAGACCAAGCAGAGAATCGCCACCACTCTGTTGCTGATAATAGCGTGATATTGAAGAGGTTTACAGATGGCAACATAGCGATCAATGGCCATCACCATTATTATGAATGAATCAAGAGGTCCCAGATAATGGACAAAGAACATTTGTGTAAAACATGCTGAATGCGACAAAGACCCATCACCAAACCAATACCTGCCGATGATTTTTGGCAAAGTAAAGAAGTCAAAAAGAAGGTCCGAAACCGCCATGTTTCCGACTGTGATGTACATGGGCTGGTGGAGATGTGGCCTCAGCAAGATCAAAACTAAAACAATTAGATTGGAACAAAGAGATATACTAAAAATCAGCAAGAATGCTAAAGAAGCCAAAGAGTAGAACTTTTCCGGAAGACCTGGAAAACCAATCAGGAAGAAGTCACGGACATTTGACTGGTTCTGGGGAGCCATAGATGAACATGGAAAGTTCAACCTGAAATTAGACAAACATTCAGGAATCGTTGCCTGTCTTACCTTAACCATTTCAGGACCAAATTAATTTTTTACATATCAGCACTGCTCCCATTCATTCGCCAATAACTTTATTACTACTAATTATTATTAGTTAGTAATTATATAGCGCCAACATCTTCCGCAGTGCTGTACAGATTATTTATACTGTATTTTTTGGACTATAAGACTCAGATTTTCTCCCCCAAAAGTGGGGGAAAAAGTCCAAATGCAGGGAGATCCTGACTTGTGAACGCCTGCCAATACGAGCCTCCAACCCGCCGCAATGTCAGGGACTCCCTGTACCGTGCCCATGCATAGGAGGACACGGAGAAAATGGAGGACACAAAGGGGCATAGAGAAGGACACAAGGAGGACAGAGGGGGACATAAAGGGGCATAGAGGAGGACACAAGGGAGAGAAAAATGAGCATAGAGGAGGACACATAGAGACACAAGATGGGGCATGAGGTACAAAGGGGGCATAATCCACAAGATGTCCCTTCACCATTTATGCACCAGGTTTAGTATATATTTTTTTCCCTTTGTTTTTGTCCTCTAAACCTAGGTGCGTCTTATAGTCTGAAAAATACGGTAGTCTTGTCACTAACTGTCCCTCAAAGGAGCTCACAATCTAGTCCCTACCACAGTCATATGTCTGTATTGTGTAGTGTATGTATTGTAGTCTAGGGCCAATTTAGGGGGGAAGCTAATTAACTTATCTGTATGTTTTTTTTTGGATGCGGGGGGGGGGGGGGGGGGGGGACCAGAGTGCCCGGAGGAAACCCTCGCAGACACGGGAAGAACATACAAACTCCTTGCAGATGTTGACCTGGCTGGGATTCAAACCGGGGACCCAGCGATGCAAGGTGAGAGCGCTAACCACTACGCCACCGTGCTGCCCTAATCACACCTAAATGATCTAGATATTGTTTTTTTCAGGACAAATTAGGCTTTTAGTGTGTGATCATTTTGTTTAGTAATTACCTTATTGTCAATGCATTTTAAAGGGAAAAGTAAAGAAAAAAAAACTGAAAAACACACTATTTCTCCATTTACATCCATTATAGCTTTACGATAAACAGTGCTAACTATAAGTTAAACCGACTAATTTTATTTGCTTATTCATCCTGGTTATAACAACATTTAGATTATGTTTGTAGCACAATGTATGGTGACAATATTGTATTTGAAAATAAAGGTGTCTATTTCTGTTTTTCGTTTTTGTTTTCTCATTGTACACTATTGAAGACCTTATTTGCAAAAATAATAGTAATATAGAGTTTCTAAGGTAACACTATATGTTGGTTCTTTCATATTCTGTGACTTTGTTTTCATTTTACAAGTCTTTTATTTTGGTACACAATATGCAAAAATGTAATTGCCGTTGATTCAGTTTGCGACTAAAAAGAATACACAAGACATGGACCTCAACCCTAAAACATTTTAAACTCTATTCTACTACTTATCACAGTTAAAATGTTACTACATACAGTATGTCTCTTGTAGTTTTGCTAAAACTTTCCCAAATTTGAACAGAATTTTGAAAATGATTTTTAATGTTGGATTGAGTTTGTCCGTACCTATTTTTTATGTGATTTGTGTCCAAGCTGTAAGACACACCAAAATGTATTCTACAACTCGTCATGGTTAAAATGATACCATATGTGCCTCATATAGTAACAAACTGGTGGTGCACTCTCCACAAATACACTAGACATTTACAAACGCCCAGTTGACATGAAGTGGTTAAACTGTACAAATGTTGATCTTTACTTTCATTTTATCAGTTAGATCATTTGCAAGCTAGCTAATATATATATATATAATACGGCTGCTTGAAATTGTACTTAAGGAGAATTACTTCCAATTTGAGGGGCGGTTCTATGGACAGCTACGGGGGACCGCGATGGGTTTCAACGAGGCCCCCTCCTATGCAAACCTGTTTATGGGGCTGTATGAAGAGACGTTTGTTTATTTGAACCCCATTTTTCATCAGCATGCACTCTGCTGGTGGCGTTACATTGACGACATGTTTAGCATATGGAGGGGGCCGCGTTGCACCCTCGATTTATTTATTGAGGAGCTGCAGCAACGATGCCCAGTGATTAAACTCACTGCTAATTGGGACACCAAACAGTTGCCTTTTCTTGATGTTATGGTGTGCAATAGTGGGGGGATACTTTCCACCGATTTATATACTGAGCCGACGGACAGGAATTCCACCCTCCACTATGGAAGCTTCCATCCTGGTGGTGTGAAGGATGGGATCCCTGGAAGTCAGTTTTCTAGGGTGGAAAGGATTGTTAGTGATCCTGACAGATGTGCCGATCGGAAAAATGAATTACGTGGCAAGTTTGAGAGAAGGGGGTAGCCATCTGAAATTCTTCAAGATGGGAGATCTCGTCGAGCTCAAGGCAATAAGAGGGTACCACGTATCCCTTTTGTCTCTACATATAATACATGTAGTGACGTGATCGCTAGGGCGTGCGACAAAATTGGCACTTGTTAAGGGATGGTTTCCCTACAGTGCCGGAATTCAATTACCCCCGAGAATGTCATTTCGACGTGCACCTACGCTCCGTGATAAATTGCGACCCAAAACGGCACCTTCTGTTCAGGCTCACCGTGGTAGAACTGGTATGTACCCCTGCCTGTCCTCCCATATGTGCAACAGTGTGATACGATGTAATACATTTACCCATCCCACCTTGGGCACTGTGTATCATGTCAGAGGGCACTATACTTGTGAATCGAGTTTTGTTGTTTATTTACTCAAGTGTCCATGCAGTTTAATTTATGTTGGCATGACTACACAGTGCCTGAGGATGAGGATCTCTGCTCATAAATCTACTATTCGTAAAGGCACGGTGGGACAGGCAGTAGCGGAACATTTTAAGGCCTGTGGACACACTGTTTCCCAGCTTAGGGTAATGGCCATTGATGTGGTATCTGCACAATGGCGGGGAGGAGACAGACTCAAGGAGTTATTGCGAAAAGAAGCAGGTTGGATCAGGCGATTGGATGCTATGGGGAGGGCGGGACACAATCGTGAGTTGGATTTGGGATTCTGTATTTAATTGATGTGTATTTGATACTGTATACCTCTATTTATGATATTGTGATATTATGGCTTTGTTGCTGCTTTAACTTTTATGTCACTTTGTTTTATTTCAGATCATACGTGGGAAGTGTTTGGAGGTGTGAGGAGTTCCCCTTTAACCCTGCAGCGGCTTGGTGAGTGCTGCGGTCTATGTCTGTATGTTTGGGTGCGCTCCGTTGCTATGGCAATGTGGGCGGCTACTTGGCCGCCTTAGCACCACCCGCCGTGATGATGCAGGGGCTGCTGTATTGACAGGCAGCGTCTGGGCGCAAATGATTGCCTGTGCCGTTCAGCTGACTCAGTCATGTGACTGAGTCACATGACTGTGACGTCACATCTGTTTCCTCCGTGAATGGAGGTGGCGGTTTCCGGCATTTTTGATGCGCCTGTTCGTTTGCTTGAGCTGTAGGCAGCGGTGGAGCCTCACTTTTGACTGGTGAGTTTTTGAATTTAAATGATTTCATTTACTATTGGTCCATTTGGACGTATGTAGTCTTCTACCAGGTCCTCCTTTGTACACTTCCCAGGATTGGTCACTGGTCCGCTTGGGGGCGGGTTTTTGCACTATATATGTATATGTTTGGGCACTATGTGTTTATATGATCGTTTAGCAACTTGACAAAGGCCATTGGAGGCCGAAACAGCAGTCTGTTGTTGCTTATCATGCTTGCATCAATAAAGCTGTAAAAGATCTATAATTCCACGGAGTGGTGCCGGTCCTTTCGTGTGATTGCTGATTGTGGCCCCTGGGTACTGGGCTGAGGACCTTGGCACGCCAACTTGTTAATATTGAGCCTTGGTGGTGCTCCTGGACGCTTGAGGAACTATATATATAAAATGTTAATATATAACAAATCAATAAATTTGTCTCAATTTAGAACTTGAATGCAAATCTCCTTGACCAAGGCATGCTCAGTGTTGACAGGTCCTCCAGTGCTTGGTTGCTACAGTGCTTGATCTCACTAATAAATGCCAGGTACCTAACACCGTAAACCAAAAATAACTTTGAGTACTGTACAGTTTCACCAATGCAGGGCAGCCACGGTGTTTATCAAGTCTAGGGTCAGGCTGACAGCCGTCTTTAGAATAAGCGTCATGCCAGCTAGACATCAGGGGACCTGTGAGTTATCAGATCACCATGAATGAGGAGAGTATACTAGTCTGATTTTCATTTTATGAATCCTTTCGGACGGTGTGGTCGACCTTTGTCAAGTGGTGACGCCTTACCAGTTGACAAAGGTCGGTTATACCATCCAAACAGCACAGTCCGTCGGAGATCAGATCAATATGACACCCCCATTATCATTGTGGATCGTACCATTGCATGGCAGCAAGAGCTTAATATATTGCAGCTATAATTACATCTACGATTTGTTATGGATGTCGGCTACTACTGTATTCTCTGCCTTATGTGAATAAAACCTTTTTGGAGAAGTCTTCTACTGCTGGTCCTTGTGGTTTCTGTTACAAGAGTATCCTCTGTCATTGTCGGACAGATTGGACCGTGACACGGATTGAAGAGTGATTGAAGGTGGGCCTTCCAACATGGATACTACCATGAACATTTTTACCACGGAAAATGGGAAAAATCAATATTTTTACAGCAAATCTTTGCAAAAAAAAATGTGAAAAATAACAAAACTTATTTTCAAATTTAACATTGTTTTAGCGAAAAATAATGCAAAAAGAATATTGGCATTTTGGTTCATCATTGCTCGTTAGTCACATGTGCATGCAACAGAGAGAGAGAGGAGCAGTGCTGGGCGTAATGGAAAAAGCTACGCTTACGGATCATTACGTGTAATTTTACGCTATTACGCATTACGGAATTACGCTTACGGCGTAAACATTCAATTTCAGTACATGTCTGTAATTACGCATAGCCCTTACGCAATTACGCGTAAGAATACCGTATTTCAGGTTCTTACGTTATAGGCTTACGCGTAAAATCCTACTAGCAATTAATGCGTAAGGTCATGCTGCCAAGCGGAAAAGTTGACGCATGGATCAATGTTAGGTAGCCGCCGACTTTAAGGGTTAATAGTAAAGCCCCCTTAATTGCTAAGAGCCTCAAATTTGGAGAATATATTAAGGAGATCAGATGGAATAAGTGGAAATTTTTTTTTTTCAAAAAGACCTTATAGTTTTTGAGAAAATCGATGTTAAAGTTTCAAAGGAAAAATATATACATTTAAAAACCCGCCGACTTTAACGGTTAATAGCAAAGCCTGCTTAAAATTTAGGAACACCAAATTCACAGTGTATATTAAGGGGATCAGTGGGAATAAGAGGAAAACATTTTTTTTCTCTAAAGCATCTTTGTATTTGGGCTCCAAGGAGCCCCATTGGTCCTTAGCAGACCAATGGGGTTCCTTAAAATCAGAAGGGGACTCCCAGATGCCACCATGAACCCCCCCCCCCCCCAGGTGGAGAAGAGCCCCTTGTCCTTGGATTGGACAAGGGCTCGGAGGGGGGGGGGAAAGCTTGGCTGCCCCTCCCGAGACCCCCCAATCCATGGACCATGCGGGCTGGTATAGTCAGGGTGCGGAGCCCCACGCGGCCGGTGCTCCGCATTCTGGCTATCCCAGTCTGCATGGGGGACAAGGGGTTAAAGAGGTCTGGGAGGGGGGACCCCACGTCTTTTTTTTTTTTTTTATTAATATTTCCCACACTCAGAACGAAGTAAGTAAAACTCTTCCCACTTGGGGGAATCTATGAAAATAAAACACTATTGTTACCTGTGCAAAAAAAACTGACATTTTCCGCATTTAAAAGACATTTTTGCCCTTGAAACTTAAAAATCGATTTTCTCAAAAACTATAAGGTCTTTTTGAAAAAAAAATTGTTTCCTCTTATTCCTTCTGATCTCCTTAATATATTCTCCAAATTTGAGGCTCTTAGCACTTAAGGGGGCTTTGCTATTAACCCTTAAAGTCGGCGGCTTTTTTATATTATACGGGAGCGTAATATTACGCGATTACGGCAGACTGTGTAATTTCAATGGGAGTTTACTGTCTTACGCGTAATTTGTTACGCGTAACAACGTAACCTACGGTCTACGCGTAATTAATTACGCGTAATACCGTAACCTTACACGTAACGCTTACGGTGCATTTGTAGTGAATTACGATGCGTAATTACGCTAATGCGTAATTTCGGCCCAGCACTGGAGAGGAGTCGCTCTGTCAGTTTTGTAGGTAGAAAAAAACAAGTCTTGTAAAAGAAATACCTTTTAATGGCTAACTGATAAAGTTAAATAATGCAAGCTTTTTTTCTACCTACATAATTTGTTTGGCTAACACGGTACAGAAACATTTTTACTACTACCTATCAGTTTTGGAAATTCTTAGCTTGCTGCAGACTGAAATGGAGAGATCATTCTTCATAAAATTATGCTACAAAGAGACTTTTGCAGCTCCAATCTGTGTTTCTGGAAATTTGTATTTATTTTTAATGAATGTGGAATTTACCTTATAAGGTGTGGTGTGCGGAGCAGCAGCTTCCATGCTTTGCGGTTCAGAATGCGTCGCTCGCTGCCCCATATATATATTTGCATGTGGATGTTACAGACACTGTCCCTAGTGATTTACCCTTGTCACACTAAATCCAAGTCACAGGGAAAAAAAAAACGAAAGTGCTAATTAATGACTTTAATATTCCTGAGGGTCTTACACCCCTGGGACCCCCTCTACTGCTATCTGAAATATTATTTATATAATTATATGTTGTATTTATATTCTGATTTATTTTATAGCACTGCTGCTACCTAAAATATTATTTATGTGGTTATATATTTATTCAGATGTATTTAACTTAAAACATTTATACTATATCAACAGCCAGATTTATACTTTTTTCTGGTAACATAAAAAAAGGGCGCTGGCAGCTAGTGGACAAAAAGGGCACCGCCATTCACTCCCATGATAAATATCGTTTAATGGGCGCCGAACAGAAAAAAAGGGCGCAGGAGATTATTAAAGTTTTACCAATGGCGCCTGGAGACTTTTAATGTTTTATAACTGAGCTTGTGATGATTTAAGTTTAGAAATTGCACCCGTGACAAATATAATTTATAAAAAATACTAAACATATTTATCGTATTTAATTAAAATATTATTTAAAATTGTATCGCTTACTGTTTGTAAAACATTATTATTCACAAAATAAAGCGATCAGTACGTAACGTAAATTGCAATATATTTTTACAGTCAGCATTTGTAAAACATTATTATTCGCACAATAAAGCGATCAGTAAGGGGGGTCTTAGGGTTAGGCACCACCAGGGGGGTCTTAGTGTTAAGCACCACCAGGGGGGTGGTTAGGGTTAGGCACCACCAGGGGGGTCTTAGGGTTAGGCACCACCAGGGGGGTGGTTAGGGTTAGGCACCACCAGGGGGGTCTTAGGGTTAGGCACCACCAGGGGGGGTGGTTAGGGTTAGGCACCACCAGGGGGGGTGGTTAGGGTTAGGCACCACCAGGGGGGTCTTAGGGTTAGGCACCACCAGGGGGGTGGTTAGGGTTAGGCACCACCAGGGGGGTCTAGGGGTTAGGGATAGGTACAGGGAGGGTTCTGTGTGAGAGTAGGGTTAGGTATAGTTACAGTACAATATACACCACCAGGGGGGTGTTTAGGTTTAGGTACCACCAGGGGGGTCTAAGGGTTAGTGATAGGTATAGGGAGGATTCTGTGCGAGAGTAGGATTAGGTTTAGTTTAAGTAAAATTTTAGTAATACTTAATAATGTTTTAAAACACTTATTACGAACATAGTTTTATTTATATTATCGTTCTAAACAATATTTTCAGATTTAATTATAAGAAGAAACGATAAATGAAGGTTATTCACAATAATAGACAATTATAACTATTAAACATATATTATCGTTTTTTAACAAACGTAATTATAAGTTTCACTTTTGAAACAGGGAAGATTAACGTTTTCACAATTGGCGAATCAGCGATCTCATACACATTATTTAATGATTTCTAAATTTGTAAAACTTTATTTGTAAACGAAATACTACACAATATTTTTATAAACGGTATTACTGCTTATCGTTTACACCCCGCGCCCTTTTTTCCCGACGCCCTTTTTTGATGTACGCCTTTTTTCTACCTCAAATTTCTTGCGGCTTTTACATAAGTCAATAGTGATATGTGCCCAGTAATTAGAGACAATAGATCATGGTGGTTCCAGGATTTCCTGTAAAATACAGTCATGGATGAAATTGTTGGCACCTGTAACGATTGGTGTCAGCACACAGAGAGAATCTGATTATTGATGATCTGCAGAATCATCAACAATACAGATGTATACTAGATTATGGATGATCTGCAGAATCACCAACAATACAGGTATGGCTAACCTCTGGACACCTAATTAAGTATAAGTGTTAAGTGTAACTGTATGCTAGCTCCCATGAGACAGGAGATACGGGCAGCTCAGCCAGGAACCACCTGAGAGGCAGGTGGCCCTGGGCTGTGCAGGGACTATCTCCTTGAGAGAGGAGATAGAGATAATCTGGCAGCCAGTGATTCCCTGGTAAACTGGAAATCAGACTGTACTGCAGCCAGGTGACTCCAATGGGATAGAGGCCACTGGATGTGCTGCAGGAAGGACTCTCTGCTGAGCAAAAGGTCCTTGCAGCTAACTGACACTTGGTGGAATAGTGTCACAGGCAGTACAGACAGACTGAACACTCGAGGGATGAGTGACAGCCAGAAAGGGTCGGTCAGGCCAGGTCAGCAACACCCGAGCAAATGGTCATAACAGATATAAATCACAATCCTAGTCTGGGGTGTGAGGACCTTGGTCTCGACACCCAGGAACTAGTCTAAATAATAACACAGTATCCTATGCTTGGGTGTGAGGTCCTTGGTCACAACACCCTGGAACTGGTCTAAAGTATAACACAGTAATGACACAGTAATCCTAAGCTTGGGTGTGAGGTCCTTGGTCACAACACCCTGGAACTGGTCTAAAGTATAACACAGTAATGACACAGTAATCCTAAGCCTGGGTGTGAAGTCCTTGGTCACAACACCCTGGAACTGGTCTAAAGTATAACACAGTAATGACACAGTAATCCTAAGCTTTGGTGTGAGGTCCTTGGTTGCAACACCCAGGAACTGGTCTAAAGTATAACACAGTAATGGCACAGTAACCCTAAGCTTGGGTGTGAGGTCCTTGGTCACAACACCCTGGAACTGGTCTAAAGTATAATACAGTAATGACACAGTAATCCTAAACTTGGGTGTGAGGTCCTTGGTCACAACACCCTGGAACTGGTCTAAAGTATAACACAGTAATGACACAGTAATCCTAAACTTGGGTGTGAGGTCCTTGGTCACAACACCCTGGAACTGGTCTAAAGTATAACACAGTATATAACAATAGCGTAATCTGGCTAAGTGTGAATTCCCAGGTCCACCTGGTTCTAACACACTGTAGGATCTGACTGAGGTCTGAGTGCTCACACATATGTATTCGCAACGGCAGACAATCAGCAACTGACAAGCAAGATCTATATATACTTGCAGTGCTGTGCAGCTCCGCCCGAACCACTTTGCCAATCCAGAGTCCAGCTGGGATCAGCTGATCGGCCTGATCAGCTGATTCCCCTTCTATTGGTATAAATGTCCTGTCGCCTGGCGCGGTGTCACGGAACACGTGAAGGGTGCGGACTGGCAGTGGACCACCAGCTTGCAGGTCTGGGTGAGGAATGCTCATTTATTACCATAATTATTACTTTATCATGTTGTGGCGATTTTGATTTATATTATTGAGTGCCTAGATGGACGCTTTTTTCTTGCATTGTGGCTCATTACAGGTCCATGGCTTTAGCCCTAATCACTTTGGGCAGTATTATCTCAATTTTTTTTGTAGAGCTTTTTGGTAAAACACATCATTCTACTGATCACCAAACATGGAATGAGGCCTACAAAGAAAGGAATACAGTACCTACCTACAGTGAATTATGGTGGAGATTCAATGATGTTTTGGTGTTGTTTTGCTGCCTCTGGCACTGGTTGTCTTGAATGTGTGCAAGACATCATGAAATCTGAGGATTACCGAGGGATTTGGGGTCACACTGTAGAGTCCAGTGTCAGAAAGTTGTTTTTGAGTCCGAGATCTTTGGTCTTCCGGCAGAACAATGACCCCAAACTTACATCAAAAAACACTCAGAAATTGATGGCAACAAAGCGCTGGAGAGTTCTGAAGTTTCCAGAAATGAGTCCAGATTTAAATCCCATTGAACACTTGTGGAAAAATCTTAAAATTGCTATTGGGAAAAAAGCACCATTCCAATAAGAGAAACCTGGAGCAGTTTGCAAGGGAAAAGTGGCCCAAAATTCAGGATGAGAGGTATAAGAAGCTTATTGATGGTTATAGGAAGCAACTGATTTCAGTTATTTTTTCCAAAGGGTGTGCAGCCAAAAATTAAAGAAAACCTGAACTGAAAATTAAAAGTCAAAATAACCATACACAGGTCATACTTACCTCCTGTGTAGTCTACTCCTAAATCTATTTTTCCTCTCCTGCGTCCTGTTTGTCCACTGTGATCAATGGAATTCTCCGTCCTCCATTTTGAACATGGCTATTACCCCATAACAGCTTCCTGGTCAGCACATTGTTAAACTGTAACATCACCCACTTGAGCCATAGGGAAACATGGACACATCAGTTCTCCTCTCAGCTGTAACTGACAGCAACTGATATATTTCCGATCTGACAAAATGTTGTCAGAACTGGAAGGGATTATTGTCAGAAGAAAATGGTGAGCTTCTGAGAGGAACTGATGGCAAGGGAACTATGCAATGTTCATTTGAAGTTACTTCATATGTTTATTTTAAATATTTTTACTCAGTACAGGTTCTCTTTAAGTTAAGTGTGCCAATACTTTTGTCCTGCCCATTTTTGGAGTTTTGTGTGACATTATGTCCAATTTGCTTTTTTTTTCATCCCTTTTTTGTTTGTTTTTGTTTGTTTATGGAAACATTTCTGGGGTGCCAACAGTTTCAGCCATGACTGCATAGGAGAGATCAGGAGCCCCATGGTGCAGTATCTAATAATATATTTGACTTATTAAGGTTATAAAACGTATATACTTACAAAACCAACTACCGTCTGGACCTGCGGGGAGAAAACCACCCCTTCTCGGTTAGTCCAGGTCTACTGCACAGGTACTGGTTGGTCACACTCCTTTAGGGTTCTATAGGAAAAAAATAGAAAAAAACTACAACCTTTATAGACAGGGAGAGAGGAGATTCAGATTTTGAACTTGTTAAAAGATTAAAGATTTGATGAATGGGGGCAATCGGGGCTAACGTTGGATTCAACGTGAGTTTTAGAATGTGTATACATTTAAATTGCGGGCACTGTTGTGATGATTTATCTGAGAAAGTGGGTAAAACCCCTGAAATGTGTTGTGTTGTCTATTTTAAAGGGAAGGTTCAGGGAGGGGATTAAAAAAATAAAAATAAATTTCCACTTACCTGGGGCTTCCTCCAGCCCGTGACAGGCAGGAGGTGCCCTCGCCGCCGCTCCGCAGGCTCCCGGTGGTCTCCGGTGCCCGACCCGACCTGGCCAGGCCGGCTGCCAGGTCGGGCTCTTCTGCGCTCCATTTCCTGGCACTTCTGCGTCCCACGCCGGCGCGCTGACGTCATCAGACGTCCTCCGGGCTGTACTGTGCATGCGCAGTACAGCCCGGCGGACGTCCGATGACGTCAGCGCGCCGGCGTGGGACGCAGAAGTGCCAGGAAATGGAGCGCAGAAGAGCCCGACCTGGCAGCCGGCCTGGCCAGGTCGGGTCGGGCACCGGAGACCACCGGGAGCCTGCGGAGCGGCGGCGAGGGCACCTCCTGCCTGTCACGGGCTGGAGGAAGCCCCAGGTAAGTGGAAATTTATTTTTATTTTTTTAATCCCCTCCCTGAACCTTCCCTTTAAAGGAAACCAGAGATGAACGCTTTGGTACAAAATAAACATATCTCCCGATAGATTTTACAAAATAAATACTATACCTGGTATTTTCACCACTCTGCTGTGCCGTTTTTTTTTTGTTTTTTTACTAAAACTCCATGCAAAACACAGTTCATCAGAAAATCATATTCTTTAGTGTGCTGTGTGCAAAATGAAATCACCATTTCTAAAAACCTCTTATGACTAACAAATATAGATAAAAAATGTTTTTCAATTTTCCTCAGCAGCAGCAGCTCCTCCCATCTCATCACAGCTTTCTGAGATGCTGCAAGCATACAGAACAGGAAAGCAGAGCCAGAAGGGGGCAGGCTTGTGCTTGAAAAGACATCAGAGAAGACAGACTCAGCTATAAGGATTCCTGAGCAAAGCCAGACTGAATGCTCAGTGGGGGATTTTATCAGGGCTGACAACAAGCAGGCTGAGCAGTGAAGGATGAAACAGAGAGCAGGGTATGTGTTTTCTCTAATGTTCCCACTGATGTATATGGTAAAATACATGAGGGTGCTTCTCTCTGGTTTACTTTAAGTGCTTGATCAAAAACCCTTTTCCAGTCAGTACTTGGTTTGCTTCTTCAGGAGAGTTAAGCCCACGCTGCCTCTCTTAAAACTGTTTTTTAACCTCCTTAGCGGTAACCCCATGTGTGACACAGGGTAAGCCGCCGGAGGGTGCCGCTCAGGCCCTGCTGGGCCGATTTACATAATTTTTTTTTGCTGGACGCAGCTAGCACTTTGCTAGCTGCGCCAGCACCCCGATCGCCGCCGCCGCGCGCCCGATCGCCGCTATCCGGTGCGGCGCGCGCCCCCCCCCCCCCCCGACCCCTGTGCTGCCTGGCCAATCAGTGCCAGGCAGCGCCAAGGGGTGGACCGGGTCTCCCAATGACGTCCCGACGTCGCTGACGTCGGTGACGTCATCCCGCCCCGTCGCCATGGCGACCGGGGAAGCCCTCCAGGAAATCCCGTTCTTTGAACGGGATTTCCTGATCGCCTATCGCCGGAGGCGATCGGCGGGGCTGGGGGGATGCCGCTGAGCAGCGGCTATCATGTAGCGAGCCCTCGGCTCGCTACATGATTTAAAAAAAAAAAATTAAAAAAAAACTGCTGCGCTGCCCCCTGGCGGTATTTTTCATACCGCCAAGGGGGTTAAGTATTTTGTTTACATAGGGCATCTTCAAACAGAGTTTTTTTTTCTTTAATATGTACCCAGCGAGCCACACATATACCGGTATGTGTCCTGGCCTTCCCTGTCTGCACCATAGTGCCCACCTATCCATGGTCTTTTATATCGCAAAGCATCATGGAAGGATACAAGTAATGACGTTTTGTGGCAGAGACTTGTTCTTTTCTGACATTTTGGGGCATAGTTTTGTTCTTTTTTCATGTTACCCCCAAGTCATTAATGCTGCACAATTATTTGTTGTCAAATAAGACCTGGCCTTAGGTTAGTCATAGATAACTATACCCTATCTATAGGCTTTGAAGTTAATGCTTTCTCGCCTTTAATTTTGGCAGATAAGCGACTCTAAAGAGCAATCCATTCAAATTCTGGATCTGATCCTATTGGTAAAGGGCATCTACTTACCTACTTTTGGAATAGCCCACATCTACCAACAAAAAGGGAGTTCAGATTCCTTGCTATCCATTTTCATCTGCGTTTTCGTGCTTCCATTGAAAATTGAGAACATTTTAGATTTCTTTGGTTCACCCCAAACGATGAATTTTGAAGATAAATTTTACGGTGACCTGAATTCGTAGAGGCAGTGTTAGATTCCAGAAAGACAGGCAACCAAATCCAGGACCTGATCAAGCTGAAAGACTATGGTTGGGAAAATAATTCCTGGAATCCCGTGTCATGTCAATGCCCTGAAACTAGTGCAATTCCGATTTTCCCTGAATGGAATCAACAGAAAAACAGAGGAAAAAATGCAGCATGCAGTAACGATTAAGAATCGGAATCCGATGTAAAAAACGATTAAAAATCTTAATCGCATGCAGTGCACAGGGAACCTGGCTTTAACCACTTAAGGACCATTGCCCCCCCCCCCCCCTATTTTTTTTACAATGCAGTGCTCTGCAGCTTCAACAGCTTGCTGCAGAGCCATACAACTTAGCACACAAATGGACCCCCCCCCTTTCCTTTTCTGCCCACCAACAGAGATTTCTGTTGGTGGGCTCTGATTGCTGCTGCAGGCTTTTTTAATTGATTTAATTGTTATTTTAAATAAAATTGTGTATTTTTTATTTTTATTTTTCCCCTATCCCCTCCCTCCTCCCGATGTCCAATCAGGGCGATCCTCTCTCATAGGCATCATCTAGTGAGCCGCACCAGGGGACAGACGAGTAACAGGGCTGTCCCCAGTACAGCGCTGCCATAGATCACAGCGCTGTACAATGAAAATAAACCGTGTTTCTTTTCTTTTCAGTCTGCTAGCAGCGATCACCGCTGGCAGACTCTTGATGGAGCTGAGCTCAGTCACTCAAGCAGGGATGCGTGCACATCCGCACATGCGATCCCCTGCAATCTCCTACCCCAGGACTTGACAACAATCAGCATTAGGCGGTCCAGGGGGAGCCACCTTGCGACCGCCAATTAGCGTTAGACAGTCGTAGCAAGGAGGTTAGTTGTGAGTGTTAGGTGTAGGTGGGGGGAGGTTAGTGTTAGGTATAAAAAAGGGGGATCTTAGCGTGAGGGAAAAAAGATAAGGCAATAGTAGAATATCAGTAGCCTTACCCACACTCTACTAACAGGAATGGGACTTTTATCACTTGTCACTTTTCAATGTATGCTTCCAGGGTCCCTGGACTGTGGACTGCAAGAGAGCCTGTGTTTTTCATTAAGTCACCATACATTTTTATGACACTGTGACCTTTAAAGTGTACCTGAGATGACAAAAAAGGGCTTCCTCCATCCTCCTTGAGGCCGTTGGCTCCCTTGCCATCCTCCTAGACCACCTCAAACCTTATTTTCTGTTCTGGTAAATTCTTCTGTTGCCTCCAGTTGGCGCGTACTACTGTACTCGCATAATACTGTGCCGGCAAACAATGGGTGCACACAACCTAGCTGCACATGCACAATTCGCAGCGACTGAAGGATTTACCAGGACAGAAAGCAGAGGATCGTGTCGGCCCGGGGAGACAGCAAGGTAGCCAAGGACCGTAAGGGGGCTGGAGAAAACCCCAGGCATGAATAAATTCTTTCTTTTTCTAAATCTCATTTTTCCTTTAGGTCTGTTGCATTTTAGGACAAAATGCAGATAATGCTTTTCTGCTTTTTGCATGTGCACCCAGTGGAATAGACATAAATTGAAAGTTTGGAAGTAATCATCTGAAGAGAGAGAGAGAGAGAGAGAGAGAGAGAGAGAGAGAGAGAGAGAGAGAGAGAGAGAGACTGAGTAAACCTGAAGTACATGGCTTTGAGAGCATTAAGAGGTGAAATAGCAGAAGAGCTTGGTTCAACCTTTTTTTTAATCCCTACAAAGTCAAGGACAAGAGATCATGAGGTGCAGAAGGAGACGGTTGAGTTGATTCAGTTATGAGAAGGAGTTCATACTTATCCACTTGCCTTACCAGAGAAGAGCTGAAGAAATGTCCACTTGATCGCAAAGACGCAGGAATACAGGTTGGAGGTTTGGAGATGTTTCTTATTTCTGCAGAAGGTGATAGTCAAGCCAGCCTTAGCTGAACGGATTTTGGAGCATCAACAGGTGGAGTGGCAGTAGAGTTAGCAGTTTAGGCCAGTGGTAGGCACTGGACAGAGCACACCTAGGAGGAACCAATCTTTTCTAGCCACAGCCAGGTCTTCCTAAGAGCATCCTGTAAGGGTTGATGGATCTTTACTCCTAGTGGACACTGGGCAACAGCATATTGTGATGCAGGTGACTGCCAGGCAGGGCCAGTGCTTCATTAGGGGCAAACTGGGTAATTGTTCAGGGGCCTCCGAGCCAGCCCAGTTCTCCTCAGAATGAATAGTGCTCCTCTGGAGGCCCTTGCAGGGCATTAGTGGTGGCTGTGGTTGTTTTTTTTATTGCCTACTTACTGTAAGTGACAGCAACATAGGAGAAAGGTAACTTACAGTGCATATTACTCTCAGAGAAATATAGTGCATGTATTTTACATTTTACAATTTTTCACAATAGTGGTCCTTTAAGCTGGGATTCTGCTCCTAAAGAAGTAAATGATACCCGTGTTTGGGTTCACAAAACGAATTAGTTGTCACCAAGAGCGTACTGCGTAGGCCCAGTATGGTCTGTGTCTGCGCAGTACGCTCCTGGTGACATCAGCGGGATCGAGGACACGGCAACGCAGGCGCAGTGGTTTTCAGACTTTAAAGTCTGAAATTCCAGAAGTGAACCGGAGGCGGGGCTGGAGCATTGGTGAGTGGCTGCACGGGCACAGGATGTCTGCGGGGGACTGTTAGAAGCCCTGGGTAAGTTCAACTCATTTTTTCCCCGACCCCCCTACAGTATCTCTTTAACCCTCCTGGCGGTATAAAAAAAATCTGCCAGGAGGGAGCGCAGCAGTTTTTTTTATTTTTTTTTTCCCTATATCATGTAGCGAGCCCTGGGCTGCTCAGCTGCCACTGCTCAGCGGCATCCCCCCGCCCTCTTTGATCGCCTTCGGCGATCTCCGATCAGGAAATCCCGTGCAAAGAACGGGATTTCCTGGAGGGCTTCCCCCGTCGCCATGGCGACGGGGCGGGATGACGTCACCGACGTCACTGATGTCGGGACGTCATTGGGAGTACCGGGCCACCCCTCGGCGCTGCCTGGCACTGATTGGCCAGGCAGCGCACGGGGTCTGGGGGGGGGCATGCAGCGCGACGGATAGCGGCGATCGTGCGCGGGGCGGCGGCGATCAGTGTGCTGGCGCAGGTAGCAAAGTGCTAGCTGCGTCCAGCAAAAAAAAAATTAAACAAATCGGCCCAGCAGGGCCTGAGCGGCACCCTCCGGCGGCTTACCCCGAACTACGTTCGGGGTTACCGCCAAGGAGGTTAAGTGCAGCCATTAACTCCGCCAGGCCCCCAGGCCCCCAAGTGCTGCAATGATTCGCTGCCCTTCCTACAGCCAAGTATTTCCCCCGCCCCTTTCCTTGTTAATTGTTGTGGCTAGGACTTTCAGACCTGTGTTTTCTTGTCATTTCAAGTGTGCTCTCAGTGTGCTCAGTGCTGCCCGTGACTTGTGTATAAGTCAACCCCTATACTTTTATGAAGTGAATCAGACCTAAATTTCTAGACTTATACTCGAGTATATACATTACCTAATGTACTAACATTATTTTTAATCTCCGGTAAAAAATCCTAACCTGCCTTTCTAAAAAAATGTACACTTACACATCACTTACAGTGTATACATATATAAGATGTGGGGATTAGAGATGGCCCGAACGTTTCGAACGGTTCGCGCAAACTTCGCTGGTTCGTGTTCGCGGTGAACCGCGAACTATATGCGAGTTTGACCCACCCCCATACTACATCATTAGGGTCAACTTTGACCCTCTACATCACAGTCAGCAGGCACATGGCAGCCAATCAGGCTACACTCCCTCCTGGAGCCCCCCCGGCCCCGTATAAAAGGCAGGCAGCATCGGCCATTTAACTCACTCGTGTGCCTGCAGTAATTAGAGAAGGGAGAGCTGCTGCAGAGAGACATAGGGAAAGCTTAGTTAGGCTCTTGTTAGGCTTGTTAGCTTGCTCCTTGCTGATTCTTATTGCTAAAAAGCACCCCTCAACAGCTCTTTTGAGAGCTAATGTTGTTCTTGTGATCTATTTTTTTTTTGTGTGTGGCCCACTGACACTTGCATATACAGGCCTGTCAGTCAGTCGCAGCTGGCCCTTGGCCCCTTGCTAATTCCTACTGTGCCACTGCCAGGCCCAGCACATTCAGTGACTACCTGTTCACGGTACCTGTGTGTGTGAGACAGCTGCACATTTGTAATACCAATCCCTGCATACCTGTGCAGTGCACCTACATACGTGACCGCACACAGTGTTATATACCAGTCACTGCACCTGTGTGGGTGAGACAGCTGCACACTTGTAATACCAATCCCTGCATACCTGTGCAGTGCACCTACATACGTGACTGCACACAGTGTTATATACCAGTCACTGCACCTGTTCACGGTACCTGTGTGGGTGTGACAGGTGCACATTTGTAATACCAATCCCTGCATACCTGTGCAGTGCACCTACTGTACATACATGACCGCACGCAGTGTTATATACCAGTCACTGCACCTGTTCATGGTACCTGTGTGTGTGTGTGTGACAGCTGCACATTTGTAATACCAATCCCTGCATACCTGTGCAGTGCACCTACCTATGTGACCGCATGCAGTGTTATATACCAGTCACTGCACCTGTTCACGGTACCTGTGTGTGTGTGGGACAGCTGCACATGTGTAATACCAGTCACTGCATACCTGTTCACTGCACCTGTGTGACCGCACGCTGTTTAATATACCAGTCCGTGCATACCTGTTAACTGCACCTGTATGACAGCTGCACATTGTATTGTAACACCAGTCACTGCATACTTTTCACTGCACCTGTGTGACTGCACATTGCATTAGTCAAGTCAGTGCATACCTTTTACTTCACCCCCCCCCCCCCAATATGGACAAAACAGGCAGAGGCAGACCCAGAGGCAGGCCACCCAGCAGGTCTGTTCGAGGTCGTGCTGACGGCTCTAGACCAAAGTACAGTGCTCAGAGAAAGGCACGTCCCATCAACTCCCAAGATTGTCAGGACGTTGTTGACTATTTAACACAGAACACCTCATCTTCTGCAGCCACCTGCGCTACTACAAGCACCACATCCGCTGCATTTGACACTTCGCAGGAGTTATTTGGTGGGGAATTAACTGATTCACAGCCATTATTGTTACAACAAGAGGAAGGCGCTAAGCAAGTTACACCACCTCAAATGTCTGAGTTAGGCGGCATTATGGACATAAGGTGTGAGGAGGAGGATGATGGAGTACCTGCTGTTGGTGCAGTTTTGGAGGTGTCTGATACAAGCGAAGCTGGGGAGGATGATTATGATGATGATGATATGGATGTCACGTGGGTTCCCAATAGAGGAGATGAACAGGGGGACCGTTCAGAGGGAGAGTCAGAGAGGGGTAGGAGGAGATGAGTTGCTGAAAGAAGCAGGTGGAGCTCGTCGTCAGAAACAGCTGGTGGCAGTGTCCGGCGCCATGTATCTCCACTTATGGCCAGCCAGCCAACATGCCCTTCAACGTCAGCTGCTGATGCCACCATAGTGCCCACACCCCTAGGCTCAGCGATGTGGAAAAATTTTTTGTGTGTCAATGCCATCTGTACTCTCTGCCACCAAAAATTGAGCCGTGGAAAGGCCAACACCCACGTAGAGACAACTGCCTTACGAAGGAAAAAACGGAAGGTCCGCACTGCCTTACGAAGGCACATGGAGAAAAGGCACAAACTGCAATGGGAAGACCACCTGAGGAAAAGCAGCATACAAAAGCAAAGCCACTCTCCTTCTCCTCTTCCTCCTTCAGGTGCCGCTTTCTCCCTTGCACCTTCACAATCATAGCCAACCTCCTCCACTCCGCCTCTCACATGGAGCGGCTCCTGCTCCTCTGCCCACAGCAGCAGCCAGGTGTTCGTGAGGGAAATCTTTGAGCGGAAGAAGCCAATATCTGCCAGTCACCCCCTTGCCTGGCGTCTGACAGCTGGCTTGGCGGAACTGTTAGCCCGCCAGCTGTTACCATACCAGCTGGTGGACTCTGAAGCCTTCCAAAAATTTGTGGCCATTGGGACACCGCAGTGGAAGATACCAGGCCGCAATTATTTCTCAAAAAAGGCGATAACCAAACTGTGCTGTGAAGTAGAAAGACAAGTGGTGTCATCTCTGGCACTCAGCATTGGGTCAAGGGTCCATCTGACCACAGATGCCTGGTCTGCCAAGCATGGTCAGGGCAGGTCAATTACTTACACAGCCCATTGGGTCAACCTGGTGACCGCTGGCAAGCAGGGAGTACGTGGCTGTGCAGCGGACCTAGTTGTGACACCTCCACGGCTTGCAGGCAGGCCTGCTGCCATCTCCTCTCCTCCTGCTACATCCTCTTCGCTGTGGTCATCCTCCTCCTCCTTGGCTGAGTGGCAGTTCAACTCTACTGGTGCTGTGATCTCCTCTCCAGCTACACAGCCCCAGCTCCCCAGGGCCTATGCTGCATGCCAGGTACGACGCTGTCACGCCATCTTAGACATATCTTGCCTCAAAGCGGAGAGTCACACTGGAGCAGCTCTCCTGGCTGCTCTTAACAAACAGGTGGCTCAGTGGCTGACCCCTCACCAACTGGAGATCGGCAACGTGGTGTGTGACAACGGCAGCAATCTCATTTCGGCTTTGAATTTGGGAAAGTTGATACATGTACCCTGCATGGCACATGTGCTCATTCTAATAATTCAGAGATTTGTGTCTAAGTACCCAGGCTTACAGGACATCCTGAAGCAGTCCAGGAAGTTGTGTGGACATTTCAAGTGGTCTTACACGGTCATGGCACGCTTGGCCGATTTTCAGTGGAGAAACAACTTGCCGGTGAGGCGCTTGATTTGCGATAGCCCGAGTCCCTGGAATTCGACCCTCCTGATGTTCAGCCGCCTGCTACAACAGGAGAAAGCCGTCACCCAGTATCTCTACAACTTCAGTAGAAGGACATGCTCTGGGGAGATGGGGATGTTCTGGCCGAAGTACTGGACAATCATGCGAAATGCCTGCAGGCTCATGCAGCCATTTGAGGAGGTGACAAACATGGTGAGTCGCAGTGAAGGCGCCATCAGCGACTTGATCCCGTATGCTTTCTTCCTGGAGCGTGCCGTGCGTAGAGTGGTGGATCAAGCTGTGGAGGAGCGTGAACAGGAACAGTTACAGTAGGAAGAGTTGTGGGATCAATTCTCAGCAGAACCAGATGTTTCCTCAACACCAGCAGCAGCACAGACAGGGAGGAGGAGGAGGAAGAGTCGTGTGGGGAAGAGGAGTCAGATCATGAGGAAGGCGTTTTATTTTAGGAGGAGGAGGAGGCGGAAGAACAACCGCAGCAGGCGTCGCAGGGGGCTTGTGCTGCTCAACGTTCCCGTGGTATTGTTCGTGGCTGGGGGAGGGGGAGAACTTACCTGACATCACTGAGGAAGAGCAAGAAGAAATGGATATTACGTCTGGATCCAAATTTGTGCAGATGGCATCTTTCATGCTGTCCAGCCTGTTGAGGGACCCCGTATGAAAAAACTCAAGGGGAATGATAATTACTGGGTGGCCACGCTACTAGACCCTCTGTATAGGCACAAAGTGTCGGAGATGTTGCCAACTCACCTGAAGGCAGAAAGGATGCTGCACTTGCAGAACAAGCTGGCAACTATGCTTTACAGTGCATTTAAGGGTGATGTCACAGCACAGCAGAATAAAGGTACCACTGCCAGTAATCCTTCTCCCATGTCTAGGCAGGCAAGGACAGGAACACCGGCGTAACAATAGGGAATGCAACCCCTGCCCCAGCGGGGGGGCCCGGGTCCCCCTAGGGCCCGCTCGGGGCAGTTTTGGGGGGCAGGAGGGGTCGCAGCATAAGAGTAGAGCGTGGCCGCAGATCGGTGGGGAGGGGGGACATTCCCCCCCCCTCGCTCACCTCGGCTCTCCTCTCAGCGCTCCCCTCCTGCAATCTTTAGTGACAGCGGACAGCAGCGGCGGCAGACAGATCACATACCTCCTTCGCCCCGGAGGTCTCCGATCAAGTAAGTGCTTCATGTCACTTCACGTGTAAACAGGAAGTGACATGAAGCTCTTAGACATCGGAGACCTCCGGGGCGAAAGAGGTATGTGTTATCCTGCCGCTGCCGCTGTTGCTGCCCGCTATCACTAAAGATTGCAGGAGGGGAGCGCTGAGAGGAGAGCCCGAGGTGAGGGAGGGGGAGGAATGTCCCCCCTCCCCACCGATCTGCGGCCATGCTCTCCTCTTATGCTGCGACCCCTCCTGCCCCCCAAAAGTCCCTGAGCGGGCCCTGGGGGGGGCACCAGATTTTTTTTGCAGGGGAGCCCGGGGATTTCTAGTTACGCCCCTGGACAGGCCGCTCTAGCGATCTCATGGTGATGTTGGACATGCGGACATGCGGACATTCAACTCCTCGCCATAGTCCTTCCGGATCCACCCTCCACCAACGCTTCGATCGGCAGGTAGTCGATTACCTGGCCTTAAGTATGGATGTAGACACTGTGAGCAATGAACCCTTGGACTACTGAGTGCGCAGGCTTGACCTGTGGCCAGACCTGTCACAATTTGCCAATTTGGAGGGAGGGGGCACACCCAAGATCATAAGGTCGTTGCTTCATTGTGGACAGACAAAATTCGATCAGCTGGACAGTCACTGTTGTTCTATCATTCAGATACCTCAGCCCGGCGACCATATGGGCTTGAAAATCGCCACGGCCTGCACTCTCGCCACTGTGCGCACGGCCGTCACTACGCAAACAGCTGTTTGTGGTGCGTTACACAGTGAGTTTGGTGTGTCAGTGTGAATCAGTACACTAATTACACTCCCTGATTGATGTATACACATGCAAGATGTTTTAAAGCACTTTAGGCCTCCAGTTTAGCATTCAATGTGATTTCTGCCCTTAAATCCTGATTTTTCCCCGGGACTTTTGTCGTCTATACCACTCCGCCATGTCCCCCTCCAGGTGTTAGACCCCTTGAAACATCTTTTCCATCACTTTTGTGGCCAACATAAATGTTTCTTGTTTTTCAAAGTTCGCCTCCCCATTGAAGTCTATTGCGGTTCGCGAAAGTTCACGTGAACCAAACTTTCCAAAAGTTCGTATTCGAGGTTCACAAACCAAAAATCGGAGGTTCGAGCCATCTCTAGTGGGGATACTTATATTATACAGTATCAGTGGTGTAACTACAGTTCATGGGGTCCCTAGCAAGACTTTTATGGGGACCTCCCAATGTCCCCTTGCCTCTTCTTCCTGCCCCTTACAGCCTGGGGGCCCATCTCACAGGGGTCATAAAACACGTGGCCATCATGATCCTCACACCCATAACAAGTGTAGCCACAGAACACCTGATGTGAAGTACAGTCCCCTGTATCGGAGGAAGGGAAGGTCGGTAGCTGGGGCCCCCCACTGCTCTGGGCCCCTCTGCTATTGCAGGTGCTGCTCCCCTCTAGTTGTCCCTTGTTGGCTCTTGTCAATAAATTCGTTAAACTTTGCTTGGATTTATCCCTCGGTTACCTATGGTTAAGTGATTCAGATATTAGCTACGCAGGACACATCCACATTCGATAACATGTCACATGCTAATTACAAAATGTATAAAATCATTACTATCATTAAATACATATTTTTCAACAATGATACAATCAATGAAAGGAAAATGGAAACAAAAAATCATCATACAGTTGCTTTATCTCTATTCCCTCAGAAATCTCATTAAAGAGAGGTCATCTCACGGGAATATCCGATGTTCAGCTCACAGATCTCACTCTTATCTCCAGTAGCCTCATTAGACTGGCTTCTCTGGAGACAATACAAATTGTTGTATGTATAAAAGTAGCAGGTGACTGCGGGGTCTGTGATGTACAGGCTGCCAATGGAACAGAAACTCGGAATATCCTTTGTAAGTAAATATCCAGAGTTATCCGAGAGTTTGTAACTCCTGCAGTATCTCTCTAGTCTACCTCCTGCAGCATCTCTCTAGTCTACCTCCTGCAGCATCTCTCCAGTCTACTCCCTGCATCTTTCCAGTATATTTCCTGCAGTATCTCTCCAGTATACCTCCTGCAGCATCTCTCTAGTCTGCCTTCTGCAGCATCTCTCCAGTCTACTCCCTGCAGCATCTTTCCAGTATATTTCCTGCAGTATCTCTCTAGTCTGCCTTCTGCAGCATCTCTCTAGTATACCTCCTGCAGCATCTTTCCAGTATACCTCCTGCAGCATCTCTCTAGTCTGCCTTCTGCAGCATCTCTCCAGTCTACTCCCTGCAGCATCTTTCCAGTATATTTCCTACAGTATCTCTCCAGTCTACTCCCTGCATCTTTCCAGTATATTTCCTGCAGTATCTCTCCAGTATACCTCCTGCAGCATCTCTCTAGTCTGCCTTCTGCAGCATCTCTCCAGTCTACTCCCTGCAGCATCTTTCCAGTATATTTCCTGCAGTATCTCACTAGTCTGCCTTCTGCAGCATCTCTCTAGTATACCTCCTGCAGCATCTTTCCAGTATACCTCCTGCAGCATCTCTCTAGTCTGCCTTCTGCAGCATCTCTCCAGTCTACTCCCTGCAGCATCTTTCCAGTATATTTCCTACAGTATCTCTCCAGTCTACTCCCGGCAGCATCTCTCCAGTCTACTCCCTGCAGCATCTTCCCAGTATATTTCCTACAGTATCTCTCCAGTCTACTCCCTGCAGCATCTTTCTAGTCTGCCTTCAGCAGCATCTCTCCAGTCTACTCCCTGCAGCATTTTTCCAGTATATTTCCTGCAGTATCTCTCTCCAGTATGCCTCCTGCAGCATCGCTCTAGTCTGCCTTCTGCAGCATCTCTCCAGTTTGCCTCCTGCAGCATCGCTCTAGTCTGCCTTCTGCAGCATCTCTCCAGTATGCCTCCTGCAGCATCTCTCCAGTCTACTCCCTGCAGCATCGCTCTAGTATACCTCCTGCAGCATCTCTCTAGTCTGCCTTCTGCAGCATCTCTCCAGTCTACTCCCTGCAGCATCGCTCTAGTCTGCCTCCATGCAGAATGTCTCCAGTGTGCCTCCTGCCAACCGCCTGGAGAAAATGCTGCATGTCTGTAGATCCACACACTGCCACTTACATGATCCCCCATACAGAGGTGGTTTAAGATGTAATGGGGCCCTAGGCAAGTTAGTAGACTTGAGGCCCCTTCCGGTCTTTTTGTTAAGGTGAAGTGGAGAGTGTTCTGAGAAGGTGGCAGGTGAGCCCCTTGACACCCACTCAGGGCCGGATTACCGACCAGGCAAAAAATGCAGAGTCAAAGGGGCCCCATCAGCACATAAACCAGCCCTTGCCATCCTGTCAGCGGTGGCTGGATGGTATAATGGTTAAAGGGACTCTGCGCAGTGCAGTAACTATGGAAAGATGCATATCATTTTAAAGCTCTCTTTCTCCTCTTTCCAATGATATATAAATGGCTGCTCTATGCCTTTTAGTTTTCGATATTTTCGCGATCGAAATCGCGGCCACAGGACGACTTTTCTCCAAAGTCAGCGGTGGCTGGATGGTATATCGGTTAAAGGGACTCTGAGCAGTGCAGTAACTATGGAAAGATGCATATCATTTTAAAGCTCTCTTTCTCCTCTTTCCAATGATATATAAACGGCTGCTCTATGCCTTTTAGTTTTCGATATTTTCGCGATCAAAACCACGGCCACAGGACGACTTTTCTCCAAAGTTGGCAGCTCGATTCAGCACAATGCAATGAAATATAAGGAACCCAGGGGGATATAATTACAAACATCATGCTGGTAGTAGAGTTGGGCCGAACCTCCGATTTTAGGTTCGCGAACCGGGTTCGCGAACTTTCGCGGAACGTTCGGTTCGCGTTAAAGTTCGCGAACCGCAATAGACTTCAATGGGGATGCAAACTTTGAAAAAAAAAAAATAATTATGCTGGCCACAAAAGTGATGGAAAAGATGTTTCAAGGGGTCTAACACCTGGAGGGGGGCATGGCGGAGTGGGATACACGCCAAAAGTCCCCGGGAAAAATCTGGATTTGACGCAAAGCAGCGTTTAAAGGGCAGAAATCACATTGAATGCTAAATGACAGGCCTAAAGTGCTTTAAAACATCTTGCATGTGTATACATCAATCAGGTAGTGTAATTAAGGTACTGCTTCACACTGACACACCAAACTCACCGTGTAACGCACCGCAAACAGCTGTTTGTACTAGTGACGGCCGTGCTGGACTGGTGCGCACCATGGCGAGAGTGCAGGTTTTGGTGGCTTTACAGCCCATATGGTCGGCCTGGCTGATGTAGCTGAATGACAGAACAGTGACTGTCCAGCTGATCAAATTTGGTCTGACCACAATGAAGCAACGACCTTATTATCTTTTGTGTGCCCCCCGAGACACTCATCTAGGCGCCGGTCATTGCTTCATTGTGATACGCAAGCCCCTTCACCACGGCAAGGTAATGATCACGAAGGGGAATGGGCGCATGTACATGCCTTTTCTTTTGTTGTTGCAGCTGCCCTCAGTGCAGCCAGAAAAATTAGGCAGTCATGTACACGCACCATAAAAATTATTACAGCGGCCGCTGCTAGCAGCGGCCTAAAAAATTCAGCAATCCGCCTGGAGTCCCGGACCCTGTTGGTGGTGGCGGAGAAGGTAGTGAAGCGGCCTGCAGGCAGACATGCTGTGTGGAGGGACTGGGAGCGACTTAGTCTTTTTGGGGCAGGCCAGGCAGCCAGTCACACGGCGTGCAGGCAGAGATGCTGTGTGTGCGGGGACTGACTTAGTCTTGGGGCGGGCAGCAGCCCTCCGGGATCCATGACTCATTCATTTTGATAAAGGTGAGGTACTTAACACTTTTGTGACTTAGGCGACTTCTCTTCTCTGTGACAATGCCTCCAGCTGCGCTAAAGGTCCTTTCTGACAGGACGCTTGCGGCAGGGCAGGAGAGAAGTTGGATGGCAAATTGGGACAGCTCTGGCCACAGGTCAAGCCTGCGCACCCAGTAGTTCAAGGGTTCCTCATCGCTGTTCACAGCAGTGTCTACATCCACACTTAAGGCCAGGTAGTCGGCTACCTGCCGTTCCAGGCGTTGGTGGAGGGTGGATCCGGAAGGGCTACGGCGAGGCGTTGGACTAAAGAACGTCCGCATGTCCGACATCACCATGAGATCGCTGGAGCGTCCTGTCTTTGACTGCGTGGACACGGGAGGAGGATTAGTGGCAGTGGTACCTTGCTGGCGTTGTGCTGTCACATCACCCTTAAAGGCATTGTAAAGCATAGTTGACAGCTGGTTCTGCATGTGCTGCATCCTTTCCACCTTCCGGTGAGTTGGTAACAGGTCCGCCACTTTGTGCCTGTACCGAGGGTCTAGTAGTGTGGCCACCCAGTACAGCTCATTCCCCTTGAGGTTTTTTATACGGGGGTCCCTCAACAGGCAGGACAGCATAAAAGACGACATCTGCACAAAGTCGGATCCAGTACCCTCCATCTCCTCTTGCTCTTCCTCAGTGACGTCAGGTAAGTCAACCTCCTCCCCCCAGCCGCGAACAATACCACGGGAAGGTTGAGCAGCACAAGCCCCCTGCGACGCCTGCTGCGGTTCTTCTCCTGCCGCTGTCCCCTCCTCCTCCTCCTCCTCCTCCCCCAAAGAAACACCTTGCTCATCATCCTCTGAGTCTGACTCGTCTTCTGCACACGACCTCTCTTCTTCCTCCTCCTCCCCCCTCTGTGCTGCCGCAGGTGTTGAGGAAACAGCTGGGTCTGATGAAAATTGGTCCCATGCCTGTTCCTGCCGTAACGGTTCCTGGTCACGCTCATTCGCAGCTTCATCCGCCACTCTACGCACAGCACGCTCCAAGAAGTACGCGTAGGGAATTAAGTCGCTGATGGTGCCCTCACTGCGGCTCACCAGGTTGGTCACCTCCTCAAACGGCCGCATGAGCCTGCATGCATTTTTCATCAGTGTCCAGTTGTCGGGCCAGAACATCCCCATCTTCCCAGACTGTTTCGTTCTACTCCAGTTGTAGAGGTACTGGGTGACGGCTTTCTTCTGTTCTAGCAGGCGGGAGAACATGAGCAGGGTCGAGTTCCAGTGAGTGGGGCTATCGCAAATGAGGCGTCTCACCGGCATGTTGTTTTTACGCTGAATTTCTGCAAATCGTGCCATGGCTGTGTAAGAGCGCCTCAAATGCCCACAGAACTTCCTGGCCTGCTTCAGGACATCCGCTAAGCCAGGGTACTTTGCCACAAATCTTTGAACCACTAGATTCATGACATGTGCCATGCAGGGTATGTGTGTCAGCTTCCCCATATGCAAAGCGGCAAGCAGATTGCTGCCGTTGTCGCACACCACGTTGCCTATCTCCAGGTGGTGCGGGGTCAGCCACTAATCCACCTGTTTCTTAAGAGCAGCCAGGAGAGCTGCTCCAGTGTGACTCTCCACTTTGAGACAAGCCATGTCTAAGATGGCGTGACACCGTCGTACCTGGCATGCAGCATAGGCCCTGCGGAGCTGGGGCTGTGTAGCTGGAGAGGAGAACTGCCACTCAGCCAAGGAGGAGGAGGAGGACAGCGAAGAGCATGTAGCAGGAGGAGAGGAGGTGGCAGGAGGCCTGCCTGCAAGCCGTGGAGGTGTCACAATTTGGTCCGCCGCTTTCTGCTTGCAATCGTTCACCACCAGGTTCACCCAATGGGCTGTGTAGGTAATGTAGCGGCCCTGCCCGTGCTTGGCAGACCAGCCATCCGTGGTCAGGTGTACCCTTGACCCAACGCTCTTCGCAAGAGATGACACCACTTGCCTCTCAACTTCACGGTGCAGTTGGGGTATGGCCTTTCTCGAAAAATAAGTGCGGCCTGGCATCTTCCACTGCGGTGTTCCGATGGCCACAAATTTACGGAAGGCCTCAGAGTCCACCAGCCGGTATGGTAACAGCTGCCGAGCTAACAGTTCCGCCACGCCAGCTGTCAGACGCCGGGCAAGGGGGTGACTGGCCAAAAGTGGCTTCTTCCGCTCAAACATTTCCTTCACGGACACCTGACTGCTGCTGTGGGCAGAGGAGCAGGAACCGCTCAAGGGCAGAGGCGGAGTGGAGGAGGGTGCCTGTGAAGGTGCAAGGGAGAAAGCGGCAGAAGCAGATGATGCACCTGAAGGAGGAAGAGGAGAAGGAGGGTGACTTTTCTTTTGTGTGCTGCTGCTGCTTTTGCTCAGGTGGCCATCCCATTGCTGTTTGTGCCTTTTCTCCAGGTGCCTTCGTAAGGCACTTGTCCCTACGTGAGTGTTGGCCTTTCCACGGCTCAATTTTTGTTGGCAGAGCGAACAGATGGCTTTGGTCCGATCTGAGGCACACACATTAAAAAATTTCCACACCGCTGAGCCACCCTGGGATGTGGGCACTATGGGGACCTCAGCAGCTGATGCTGAAGGGCAAGTTGGCTGGCTGTACATAGGTGGCGATACATGGTGCCGGACTCTGCCACCAGCTGTTTCTGACGAAGAGCTGCCCCAGCTTCTTTCAGCAACTTCTCTCCTCCTACTACTCTCTGACTCCCCCTCTGAACTGTCCCCCTCTTCATCTCCTCTATTGGGAACATACAGAGGATCCCTATTACCGTCATCATCGTAGTCATCCTGCCCAGCTTCGCTTGCCTCAGACAAATCCAAACTTGCACCATCAGTAGGTCCTTCATCCTCCTGACACGTTACATCCATAGTGTTGCCGCGTAACTCAGACATATTAGCTGGTGAAAATTCATCTGGCTGTAACAACAATGGCTGTGCATCAGTGATTTCAACACTAAATAATTCTTGCGAAGTGTCAAATGCAGCGGAAGTGGTGCTAGTAGTAGCGCTGGTGGCTGAGCAAGATGAGGTGTTCTGTGTCGCTAAATACTCAACCACGTCCTGACAATCTTGGGAGGTGATGGGACGTGCCTTCTTCCGAGCACTGTACTGTGGGCCAGGTCCACACGAAATTACATTTACACGACCTCGCGCAGACCTGCCGGGTGGCCTTCCTCTGCCTCTGCCACTACCTCTTCCTCTACCTGTTTTGTCCATATCGGGTATGCACGGAGTGGTATATCACACTGCGTGCACTCACGTAGGTAGGTGGGTTCACTTAACTTCACAGGTATGCGCACTGATGCGGTGGGTTCACTGAACAGTACAGGTATACAGTGGCAGGTTCACTGAACACAACAGGTATGCAGTGGCGGGTTCACTGAACAGGTATACAGTGGCGGGTCCACTGAACAGAACAGGTATACAGTGGCGGGTTCACAGAACAGGTATGCAGTGGCAGGATCACTGAACACAATAGGTATGCAGTGGCGTGTTCACTAAACAGGTATACAGTGGCGGGTCCACTGAACAGAACAGGTATACAGTGGCGGGTCCACTGAACAGAACAGGTATACAGTGGCGGGTTCACAGAACAGGTATGCAGTGGCAGGATCACTGAACACAATAGGTATGCAGTGGCGTGTTCACTAAACAGGTATACAGTGGCGGGTCCACTGAACAGAACAGGTATACAGTGGCGGGTCCACTGAACAGAACAGGTATACAGTGGCGGGTCCACTGAACAGAACAGGTATACAGTGGCGGGTTCACAGAACAGGTATACAGTGGCGGGTCCACTGAACAGAACAGGTATACAGTGGCGGGTTCACAGAACAGGTATGCAGTGGCAGGATCACTGAACACAATAGGTATGCAGTGGCGTGTTCACTAAACAGGTATACAGTGGCGGGTTCACTGAACAGGTATACAGTGGCGGGTCCACTGAACAGAACAGGTATACAGTGGCGGGTTCACAGAACAGGTATGCAGTGGCGGGATCACTGAACACAATAGGTGTGCAGTGGCGTGTTCACTAAACAGGTATACAGTGGCGGGTCCACTGAACAGAACAGGTATACAGTGGCGGGTTCACTGAACAGGTATACAGTGGCGGGTCCACTGAACAGAACAGGTATACAGTGGCGGGTTCACAGAACAGGTATGCAGTGGCAGGTTCACTGAACACAACAGGTATGCAGTGGCGGGTTCACTGAACAGAACAGGTATACAGTGGCGGGTCCACTGAACAGAACAGGTATACAGTGGCGGGTCCACTGAACAGAACAGGTATACAGTGGCGGGTTCACAGAACAGGTATACAGTGGCGGGTCCACTGAACAGAACAGGTATACAGTGGCGGGTTCACAGAACAGGTATGCAGTGGCAGGATCACTGAACACAATAGGTATGCAGTGGCGTGTTCACTAAACAGGTATACAGTGGCGGGTTCACTGAACAGGTATACAGTGGCGGGTCCACTGAACAGAACAGGTATACAGTGGCGGGTTCACAGAACAGGTATGCAGTGGCAGGATCACTGAACACAATAGGTATGCAGTGGCGTGTTCACTAAACAGGTATACAGTGGCGGGTCCACTGAACAGAACAGGTATACAGTGGCGGGTTCACTGAACAGGTATACAGTGGCGGGTCCACTGAACAGAACAGGTATACAGTGGCGGGTTCACAGAACAGGTATGCAGTGGCAGGTTCACTGAACACAACAGGTATGCAGTGGCGGGTTCACTGAACAGGTATACAGTGGCGGGTCCACTGAACAGAACAGGTATACAGTGGCGGGTTCACAGAACAGGTATACAGTGGCGGGTCCACTGAACAGAACAGGTATACAGTGGCGGGTTCACAGAACAGGTATGCAGTGGCAGGATCACTGAACACAATAGGTATGCAGTGGCGTGTTCACTAAACAGGTATACAGTGGCGGGTCCACTGAACAGAACAGGTATACAGTGGCGGGTTCACTGAACAGGTATACAGTGGCGGGTCCACTGAACAGAACAGGTATACAGTGGCGGGTTCACAGAACAGGTATGCAGTGGCAGGTTCACTGAACACAACAGGTATGCAGTGGCGGGTTCACTGAACAGGTATACAGTGGCGGGTTCACAGAACAGGTATACAGTGGCGGGTCCACTGAACAGAACAGGTATACAGTGGCGGGTCCACTGAACAGAACAGGTATACAGTGGCGGGTTCACAGAACAGGTATACAGTGGCGGGTCCACTGAACAGAACAGGTATACAGTGGCGGGTTCACAGAACAGGTATGCAGTGGCAGGATCACTGAACAGGTATGCAGTGGCAGGATCACTGAACAGGTATGGAGTGGCAGGATCACAGTACAGGTATGCAGTGGGCTGAGGGCTCACTGAACAGAACAGGTATGCAGTGGCAGGATCACTGAACAGGTATGGAGTGGCAGGATCACAGTACAGGTATGCAGTGGGCTGAGGGCTCACTGAACAGAACAGGTATGCAGTGGCAGGATCACTGAACAGGTATGCAGTGGCAGGATCACAGTACAGGTATGCAGTGGGCTGAGGGCTCACTGAACAGAACAGGTATGCAGCCAGGAAGAAGTTAAGCCTAACTAATCTTTCCCTATGAGAGACAGTCTGCAGCAGCTCGCCCTACTCTCACTAATGCAGGCACACGAGTGGCCGTAATGGCCGCCGCTGCCTGCCTTATATAAGGGGAGGGTGGGGCTCCAGGGGCTAGTGTAGCCTAATTGGCTACACTGGGCCTGCTGACTGTGATGTAGAGGGTCAAAGTTGACCCTCAGTGCATTATGGGGCGAACCGAACTTCTTCCGCAAAAGGTTCGCGTGCGGTACCCGCACGCGAACCACCTACGTTCGCGCGAACCACGTTCGCCGGCGAACCGTTCGGCCCAACTCTAGCTGGTAGGTGTGAGGATGTAATGAATTAGTTGTGGGTATGCTTAAAGGCATATCCACAGGCACTGCTTGGAGTCCCTTTAAGGGCTCTGCCGCTGACACAGGAGACCAGGGTTCGAATCTCGGCTCTGCCTGTTCAGTAAGCCAGCACCTATTCAGTAGGAGACCTTAGGCAAGTCTCTCTAACACTGCTACTGCCTATAGGGCGCGTCCTAGTGGCTGCAGCTCTGGCGCTTTGAGTCCACCAGGAGAAAAGCGCAATATAAATGTTGTTTGTCTTGTCTTGTCAAATGATGCCGTGCGCTGTCTTCAGAGCCAGGCTCTCCTCCTAGGTCCCCCTCCTGCTACTGTGCGCTCTGTCACTGCCCACTCCACCCTCCCTTTCCACAGAGAACCACAGCTGCAGCAAGAATGATAGCAGCAGATGGCAAACGCTCACTCACCTATCCATGATCCAAGCGATAGAGATCCCGTCATCTGAAACCCATCTGTCTATTCTACAGTGCAGCCGCTCGCTCTGAACTTCCTGATTCTCAGATCAGACAGGAAGTAGGAAGTAGTAATAGTAGTAGTAACAGAGCGGCAGCACTCTAGAGGAGACAGATGGGCTCCGGATGATGGGACCTCTATTGCTTGGATTGCAATAGGTGAATGTGAGTCATCTGGTGCTGTCATTCTCCCCCACTGCGGCTGCCTTCTCTGCTGGACTATCGTATTCACTGGGATGGAGGCTGCATGGTGGCTGTCTAGTTTGGAAGGAAATTGGTTGTTCGGTGGTGGGAGTGGTTATGTAATTCTGTCTGGGGAACGGCTTCTGGTTTGGCGGTGTCCAGAGCTTTCTGCTATTGCCAGGCTGGAGATGCAGGGGGAAAGTGCTGCTGCTGTGATATCTGGCGCCCTCTTCACAGGGGTGCCCCAGCCTCTGAGTGCAAATGTCCCAGCCATTCATCTCTCACTCTGCATTTTGCCGCTGCTATTCCCTGCATTGCGCACCCACAGAGGAAAGCGTGCTGTTGCCCATAGCAACCAGTAGCTCGGCTGCCCGGTGTGTGCGGCATATTGCTGTGCAGCTGCATCTTCTGATTCTATTATGACATGATGGGGGGGGGCCCAAATCAGTTACTTTGCTTAGGGCCCCATTTAGCCTTAATCCGGCTCTGCACCCACTAGACCCCAGGCACTTGCCTAGCTTGCCTGCTGGATGATCTTGCTCTGCGTCATACAGCAATATTCAGCAATATTTTTACAGTCTAAGTTTTAACTAAGGTTAGTGTGCACAAACATTTACTTACCTAGTGGGACTGGTCTGTAGCCCCTTGCCCATTTGGATGCCTCCAAGATTTTAGATTTTAGCTCTGGCACACTTCAATGAATGTGTCATTGAGCAAAAACAATAAAACAGCAAAAACTTAAAACGTAGATTTAAATATAAGATGTGGAATATCTTAAAAAGTAATTTTTAGGAGTAGGAGTATAATACAATTGTTTTTTTTCATCAGTTTATCCTCACCTCAGGTTTACTTTAATTAGACCTGTGACAGACATAGTAAAACAGCCCCAAAGCACAATAATGTCCCCTCCATGCTTCACAGTAGCAGGGATGCTCTCCAACTTCGAATTCGGGTGAAACCCGGATAGTTGCTATCTGGATTTTACCCTTCTAATTACATCACCTGTGCGGGCTGGGCGGGGGGTCAATCTTACCTGTCTGACGTCTTCGTCGGTCCGTCCCTCGACGCCTCTCACGATGTGTTCCGCCGGCAGTCACGTGACTACAAACACTCCCTCCTTCCGGGTTGAAGGAGGAAGTGTATAGTCACATGACGCCGGATTGGACCTCATCGTGGGAGGCGCCGAGGGAGGACCTAAGAAGACGTCATCTAGGTAAGATTGACCCCCCCCCCTGCCCAGCCCGCACAGGTGATGTAATTAGAAGGGTGAAATCCAGATAGCACCTATCCAGGTTTCAACCGAATTCGAAGTTGGAAAACATCCCTGCACAGTAGGTATAATATTATTTTCTTTATTATTATAAGAAAGATCTAATATTCTTTTTTTGAAGGTTTGTGTTTTTCTTTTGTGGGCTTGGACATGATGTGCTTCAGTTTTGTCTCGTGTGTCAAAAGGACATTTTCCCAGAACCATTGTGGCACCTCAATGTATACATTTACACACTTACACACTCCATTATTTTTCTTTTTTCTGTTTTTGTGTTTTTCTTTCAACAGTGGTGTTCTCTTGTCCCAGTGAGACCATTTTCATTCAATAAGTGATAGCTCAGTCACTGATGGACCTTGACTTTGGAGTTCAGGTCATATCTCTTTGGAGGTCATCCTTGGCTGTTTTGTCTTCCACTGTCCTTCTGCCCATTCTGGGGATGATCCTCCTCCTCTGGCCACATCCAGGGAGGCTAGCTATGGACCTTGGACCTTAAACTTCCTAATAATATTTCCAACTGCTGTCACAGCAATATTAAGCTGCTAGCAGTCAATCTTTTAGTGTTTCCCTATAAGGTGCCTGTCTAACAACGCTGTCCCAATCTCTGGTCCATAATCATTGCAGGTTACACAGGGACACCAAGCAGAAGACTTACAACTTTTCTCCATTTAAAGGACACCCGAGGTGAAAATAAACTAATGAAATAAACAATTGTATCTATCCTCCTCATAAAAATGACTTTTTAAGATATTCCACATTTTATATTTAAATCTACTTTTTACGTTTTTGCTGTGTTATTGTTTTTGCGCAATGACACATTCATTGAAGTATGCCAGAGCTAAAATCTATGAACTGTTGATCATTTTTATCTCTTTCCTGCTCTCAGAAGCTTTTTTTTCTGCTAGGAAAGTGTTTATTAGTTGTAATTTCTTATACAATACAATACAATAACATTTGTAAAGCGCTTTTCTCCCAAGGACTCAAAGCGCATCGCTGTGTCTCAGATTAATACAGGGTTGCAGGCTGGGTTGTGTTACAGAGGAGATAGTCAGATGTTCATGAATGCCAGACTGAAGAGGTAGGTTTTCAGTTTAGA
Source organism: Hyperolius riggenbachi (assembly GCF_040937935.1). Classification (NCBI taxonomy): domain Eukaryota; kingdom Metazoa; phylum Chordata; class Amphibia; order Anura; family Hyperoliidae; genus Hyperolius; species Hyperolius riggenbachi. The sequence continues at coordinate 22,690,158 of NC_090647.1, forward strand.
CTTAAATGCTTCCAGGGATGGAGCTGTCCTGATTGGGTGTGGCAGGGAGTTCCAAAGTGTAGGGGCAGCATGACAAAAGGCTCTGTCTCTAAAGGTTTTGAGGTGGACTCTGGGGGTGACCAAGGTGTTACATCCTTTTGATCTAAGATTGTGGGGGGTGTGATGCAGTTGCAACAAGTCCTTCAGGTATCCAGGGCCCAGATTGTGCAAGGATTTGAATGTCAGTAAGCCAATCTTAAACAGAATTCTCCATTTTATCGATAGCCAGTGGAGTGAGCACAGGGTTGGTGTTATGTGGCAATGGCGGGGTTGGCTCGTTAACAGCCTTGCGGCGGCATTCTGTACTAATTGCAGGAGGCGTAAGTCTTTCTTATGCAGGCCTGTGTAGAGGACATTGCAGTAGTCTAACCTTGATGTGACGAAGGCATGGACTAGGGTTGAAAGATCCTCTGAAGGAATTAGGTGTTTAATCCTTGCAATATTCCTTAGATGAAAGAAGGAATGTTTCACAACAGCTGAGATTTGATTCCTGAAGCTTAATTTCCCATCAATCAGTACTCCCAGGCTGCGCACACTGAGTTGAGTTGTTCAGGTCTGAGCTCCCTATCCTTAGCGGTGTTGGTTGAGACTGGGGCTGCTTTGCTGTTGAGCCCTGGCCCTCGATAACAAGAACCTCAGTTTTGTCAGCATTAAGTTTTAGCCAATTATTATTCATCCACTCCAGAAGCTCAGCTAAGCATGCGTTTATTTGTGGAGTAGGGTCTGTGACGCCAGGTTTGAATGACAAATATAGCTGGGTGTCATCAGCATAGCAATGATATGTCAGGCCATGTTTTTGTATGATTTCTCCAAGTGGCAGCATGTATATGGTGAAAAGTAAAGGGGATAATATTGCGCCCTGAGGTACACCGTATTTTAGTGGTACAGGGTTGGAGAGGAAGAGCCCTAAGGCTACCCAGAGGCGTAGCTAGGGTTTCCAGCGCCCGGGGACAAAGACTATTAATGCGCCCTGTAAGGTCAAAAAAGGGGCGTCGGCATGGTAATGGGTGGGGCCAAATATACATGACCTTAGCAGTGGTGTAAAAGGTCTGGCAGGGAAGTTTGAGCTCTGCCATAGTGTTTCCCCCAAAATACATGTAATCTGACAGCATTTCACCAAAAATACGTGTAATTTGGCAGAGGTTCCTCCAAAATACAGATATTTGACAATGGTTGCCCCAAAATAGACACAATCTGGCAGCAGTGGTTCCCCCAACATACATATAATCTGGCAGCTGTTCCCCAAAATACACTTAATCTGGCAGCAGCGGTTCCCCAAAAATACAGTTAATCTGGCAGCAGTTTCCCCAAAATAGGTGCCCCCGGTATAGGTAACCAGGGCTATAGGTGTCCCCAGTGGTAGTAACCAGGTAAATAAATAAAAAAAAAACACAGGTCACAGCTGGGCGCCCCTAGGGACCCAGCGCCCGGGGGCACTTGTCCTACCCCGCCCACCCCTAGCTACGCCCCTGAGGCTACCCTTTGTGTTCTGCCAGCCAGGAAGGAGTTGAACCACCGGAGAACAATGCCATCTATGCCACAGTACTCTTGTAGCCTGTTGAGCAAGATTTCATGATCGACTGTGTCAAAAGCCACTGAGAGGTCGAGCAAAATCAGGATGGAACATTGACCCTTGTCTCTTGCAATGAGCAGATCATTGCAAATGTGGGTGAGGGCTGTTTCACAGCTGTGATATTTACTGAAGCCAGATTAAAGAGGGTCAAGGATGTTGTTTCTGGAGAGCCTGGCTTCAGGTTGGAGGTAGACAGCCTTTTCAATAACTTTTCCCAGAAAGGGGAGGTTTGAGACAGGTCTGTAGCTGTTTAGAGCATCTGGGTCTAAGGATGGTTTCTTGAGTAGAGGCCTGACGATTGCTTCTTTCAGAGTAGAGGGAAACCACCCTTCTTGTAAGGAACCATTGACTATTTTGTGGAATGCCGGTGTAAATAGTTCAGGGCATCTCAACATGAACTTAGTGGGGCCAGGATCCAGATCGCAGGTAGTCTGGCGAAGGTTTGAGAGGATATCCAAGATGTCTTTTTCAGTGATTACCTTAAAATCAGACCATGGTGGTAGGCTATTTTTGCACCTGTTATATGGCTCTGCATGAGTTTCTGGGACTGTGAATTAAATGGCAGATCATATGGAGGAGACTTTGTCTGAGAAGAAGTGGGCAAATTTCTCGCACAGTTCCTGTGAAGGTCTGATGCTGGATTTCCTACAAGATGGATTGCAGAGACTGTCAACCGTGCGGAAGAGTTTGGCAAGTCTGTTGGCTGCATTTGCAATTTCGTGAGACAGGAGTAAGGACTTCTTTTTGTTAATCATCGTTTGATTATTTTTTGATTTTTTTTTCAGGTGAGCAATTAGGGAGAGTTTGTCATCAGGGGACTGATGTTTGCGCCACCTTCATTCCAGTCTGTGTCCCGGTTTCTTTAGTTCCTTTATAGAGTTGTCAAACCAGCGAGAGCGTGATGTAATGGTGCGGAACGTTTAATCTTTAAGGGAGCTATGGCGTCAAAAGCGGCTGAGACATCGTGGTTATATTTAAGGACCATGGATTCAAGGCCTAAGTTGTGATCTGTCAGTCCGCCTAGATTGAGGCTGTTCTGAAGGTGTTGAGGTGTCAAACCTTTCAAGGAACCCTTATTAGTGAGGGTCACACTGTAGTCTGACCCAGTCCTGACTCAGAAAGGAACTGCCACTTACATATCTGATGGCAGCTGCTTGGCCGTGGCTGTGCATGTGCTTGCTCCCGTGCGCATCTTCGGGGGCTTACAGCGCAGCCGCAGTTCTATTAGTCTAGTTAGACAAATAATTAGCATGTTACCGGTGGCGGGGAATGGAGCATTGGAGGAGGATGGTGCGGGACAGGGCAGCTGCAGGGGGCCGATAGAAGCACCAGGTAAGTGTCAGTTTTAGCTTTTTTACAGGTACTAGAGAACCATTTTAAAGCCTCATCCACATGCTCAACAAAAGTCTTTTAAATACTCCATTATCAAACAACTTTTATAGTTGAAACAAACCAAAAAAAGTTGTTTGCTATTGCTCAAACAACTGATAAGACGCAGCTCAAGTCAATGCAACTGTTGGATTGACTTGAGCTGCATCTTATCAGCTGTTTGAACAATAGCAAACAACTTTTTTGGTTTGTTTCAACAACAAAAAATGTTTGATAATTTTAATGCATTTAAAAGACTTTTTTTGAGCGTGTGGATGAGCTTTAACTCTTTCAGGCAGAGAAAGAAAAAAAAAAGGAACACAGCATAGTTATTAGTGTGCTTGGCACTGTACATACACATCTCTATCTCATCATGTCACATGTCACCTCAGGTATCCTTTAACTATTTCAGCCCGCGGGTATTTTTCACCTTTTGCATCAGAGCAATTTTAACCTCCCGTACATTCGGCAATAACGTTATTACTAATTATCACAATGAATTGGTCTATATCTTGTTTTTTTCCGCCAACAGTTAGGCTTTCTTTGGGTGGTACATTTTGCTAAGAATTATTTTTTATAAATGCATTTTAACAGGAATATTAAGAAAATAATGGAAAAAAATCATTATTTCTCAGGTTTCAGCCATTATAGCTTTAAAATAATGCATGCTACCATAATTAAAGCCTATGTATTTTATTTGCCCATTTGTCCCGGTTATTGAAACATTTAAATTATGTCCCTATCATAATGTATGGCGCCAATATTTTATTTGGAAATAAAGGTGCATTTATTCAGATTTGCATCGATCACTATTTACAAGCTTATAATTAACCCTGCTGGCGGTTTGCAAAAAAATCGCCAGGGGGCAGCAAATCTTTTTTTTTAAATTTTTTTTTTTTTTTCATGTAGCGAGACAAAGTCTCGCTACATGATAGCCGCTGCTCAGCGGCATCCCCCCAGCCCCTCCGATCGCCGCCGGCGATCGGAGATCCGGAGATCCCGTTCAAAGAACTGGATCTCCCGGAGGGCTTCCCCCGTCGTGACGTCAAAGGGGATTCCGATCCACCCCATAGAGCTGCCTGGCACTGATTGGCCAGGCAGCGCACGGGGTCTGGGGCGGGCGGCTGCGGCGCGACGGATAGCGGCGGATCGGCGGGTAGCGGCGGCGATCGGGCACTGCACGCAGCTAGCAAAGTGCTAGCTGCGTGCAGCAAAAAAAAATTATGCAAATCGGCCCAGCGGGGCCTGAGCGGTGCCTTCCGGCGGCTTACCCCGAGCTCAGCTCGGGCTTACCGCCAGGAAGGTTAAAAAAATGTTCGTAATATACCCTCTTCACATGCATATATAAAAAGTTTAGACCCTAAGGTCCCTTTTACACTTAAAGGAACTGTATCGAAGAATGTATTTTTGTGGCAACATTGGTAAAGGATGTAAAAGCATTATAAATAAAGGACTCTACATATATTTTTGTCACGTAATGCTTTTTTTTGTCAAGAAACCTGTTTTATAGTTTCCTATAGACAGCAGTGGACAGAGGAATAGTCCACTTTCATAGGTGCCCACACTGAGGGTAAAAATGTGTTAAAGCTTCCCCCCACACTCACACGTAACTCATGTGGCCGCAGTAGAATTTACTCATATGTGATCTGATGTAACAGGAGCCGAGAGCTTCTCTCCCCTTCTCGCCCTCCTGTCTTGTGTATTGCTGACCATCAATAGGATGTAACAGGAGTGAGAGCGTCTCCCCTCTTATCTCGCTCCTGTCATAAATTACTCTGAACACACTGTGTCCGGCGCGTCATTGTTGGTATGTGGTTGCTATGCAATGGCAAACTAGGCAAAGGGGAGCAGAAACATTCCATTCTGCAAAGCAATTTGAACATGTTTTAGTACAGATGATGCGCTGCAGAATGGGACACTTCTGCCCTCCTTTGCATTAGTTTGCTTTTGCATATCAACCACAGCACACAATGGCTTCAATTCATCAAGCATTAGCGCATTCGGTAATGCTGAAAACAGCTGACTTAACGAAGCAATTTAGAAAATGTTAATTCATCAAAGCTGTTACCGAATGAGAAGCTGAAATGACACAGCAATGAGATAAATTACCGACATGTGCTAAAACAAATGTTAATTCATCAAGGTTCCCACATTCGCTAACACATTCGGTGTTTATCTCCAGCTCTCCCCTGTCGTTACAGGTTCCGAAAGCCTTCTGTGTGAATGTTTTCATGATTAGCAGGAGCAGGCAGCCAATAGAAACAGCCCCTGTTCTCCTGCAAGTGCCGCTGATAGGTCACACAGGCTTCTCCACACAAGCTTTCAGACCCCCCAGGCAGTGAGCAGAGAGAACGGGACAAAATATATCCCCAGATTCCCTTCGGTGGTGTAACCCTTTCAGGCCCTGTTTGATAATGCAAAGATGCTGGTGGTGAAATCACCAAGCATGGCATTTGTAATGTCTCCAGGAAGTTCATCTACGTTGTGGCAAATAAATAAAATGTTAAGAAAGACTGATGGACAGATTCAGAGCAGCAGAGGCAGTACAAGTAACAGTAACTATAACACCTTTACATGTAAAGGGATGTCTGGATGCCTTCTATTGTTATCAGCTTGTAACAACACAGAGACATTCCAAGCTGCTCTGCACCACTCTGCAGTTATCGAACAGCCTTTGATGAATTGAAGCCTAGTACTTCGGTAACTTAACGAACCTCTACCACACATGGGAAAAGATTGATGAATTAGCACAGTGAAGTGTAAAATACCGAATGCGGTATTTTAAGGACTGGGGTTTTGTTATCGAACACCCTTTGATGAATTGAAGCCAATGACGGGGCAGACTCAGTGCGTGCACAGAAGATACAGGGCAGGAGCGAGAGAAGGGAGATAGCTCTCCCTCCTCTTACATACTATTGTCGGGCATAATAGCAATTTCTGCAGCTGCCACCTCCATTAAAACTTCCATTGAGGAGGGCGGCATAACAGGAGCGAGAGAAGTTGTCTCTCCTTCCTCAAACCTAACTGCGTGTTGGGAGAGGGGGCGGAGCCAGGATATACACTGTGCCGCTCAGATTTTACATCAGCGGCATCCCCTATGAATGTGGACTGTTCCTCTGTCCCGACGCCGTCAGTTATTTCACAGTACCCTGACGTGCAGGTACCTGGAATGTTAAAAACATTATATGACAAAAAGATATGCTGAGTCCTTTATTAAAATGCTTTTACATCCATTACTAATGTTAGCACAAAAATGATTTCTTTGATACTATTCCTTTAATCAGTTGCTCTCAGTTATAACTGAAAGAAAACTGATTTTCAAAGTAATGTCCAAGTTTTTCTATGGCACAGTTTACACTTAACGTGTTTTAACTGAAATCTTCTTCCTAATGCACTGCTTTGGAAAAAATGCATACTAACGCACACTAACACATACCAACTGATTAAGTGTAAACGGAGCCTTAGGTAACTATTTATGTTTTTGTTTTTTTTAATTGTAATTTTTTTTCCATTAAAAATTGTATTTGGGTAATTTTTGGTGTGGGAGGTAAACAGTTAATATTAAATGTAATAATGTAGCTTTATTTAATTAACTACCTTCAGACCGCTCCACGCCCATGGGCGTGGCCGCGGCTGAAGCCTATGACAGCTGATCACCCTGATTGACTGGCGGGGGGAGGGAGGGAGGGAGCAGGGTAATTAAAATTAAAAAAATGTTTATTCAAAAATAAATAAAATAAATATTTATAAAAAAATAAACAACTGTGGAGTGATCAGACCCCCCAACAGAGAGCTCTGTTGGTGGGGGGAAAAGGAGGGGGGAATCACTTGTGTGCTATGTTGCATGGCCTTGCAGCTTGGCCTTAAAGCTGCAATGGCCAATTAATAAAAAAACAGCCTGGTCTTTAGGGGGGGTTAGCATTGTGGTCCTGAAGTGGTTAAAAAAGTGTATGTAGATGTAGTATTACTATTTGGCCACAAGATGGCCACAGTGAACATTTTCTCTTTTTAGTCCTGGAAGCGAGATCTCGCTTCCAGGAAGTACTAGGAGGATGGGAAACTTTTTTTTTCAGAAAGACGGCGGTTTCTAAAAAGAAGCCGCTGGTCTTTCTAACGGGGACTTAGATCAATGAATGAGAACCATGTTCCCATTAATTGATCTCTGGCATAACTGGGGGCAACACGTGCACGCGCGGGAGCGCACAGCAGCAGCTGCCTGCACGTGGGAATCATATCCAGGTGGCATAAATGGTTAAATAGGCTGAATGACTAAAAAAGCATGATAGTGGGCATGAGATAATATGTGATGTTCAAGAAAAAACAACTTTAAAATCTATAATGTGATAATGAATAACTCCCCAGGCCTAAGGCCTTTTAAATAGTAGACACTCAAAAGAAGAACAAGTGGGGAAGTTCAAGTTATGTTAAAACACAATAAACTTTTATTGAAGGGCTCATATGCAATTCACTTTTGTCTGTAAGTTTTCTATTAAGTGATATATTCACCCCTTATGAATAAAATGCCATTTGCACCAGCACACACACACCCAACATACTTTTGACAGTTGGTTTTCTCCTATTTTTTTTTTCAATGATTTCAATTGCAGAGCGCTGAAAAGTTATTTTAAAGAAAACCAGAGATGAACGCTTTGGCACAAAATAAACATATCCCCCAATAGATTTTACTAAATAAATACTATACCTGGTATTTTTGCCGCTCTGGTGTGCTGTTTTTTGTGTTTTTTTACTAAAACTCCACGCAAAACACAATTCATCAGAAATGCATATTATTTAGTGGGCTGTGTGCAAAATTTCTAAAAAACCTCTTATGACTAACAAATATAGATTAAAAAAATGCAGTTTTCCTCGGCAGCAGCTCCTCCCATCTCATAACAGCTCTCTGTGATGCTGCAGTATACAGAACAGGAAAGCAGAGCCAGAAGGGGGCAGGCTTGAGCTTGAAAGACATCAGAGAAGACAGACTCAGCTATAATGATTCCTGAGCAAAGCCAGACTGAATGCTCAGTTGGGGATTTTATCAGGGCTGATAACAAGCAGGCTGAGCAGTGAAGGATGAAACAGAGAGCAGGGTAGGTCTCTAATGTTCCCACTGATATATATAGTAAAACACATGAGGGTGCTTCGTCTCTGGATCACTTTAAGTTAAGATGAAAAATTATCAACTAGGAGAAAACTTAAGAGAAAAAGTGAATTGAATAAGAGCCCAGGGCCCGTATGCAATTCCACTTTTTCTCCTGGGTTTTCTCCTAGGTGATATTTTTAAACTTGTCAATAAAATACATTTTAAGCCACCAGAAAGCAAGAAAATGCTCCAAATTATTTTGATAGTACTTTTTGAACCTACTTTTTGGTACTTTTTTAGTTGAAAGTGCTGAAAAGTTCTTTTAAATCAAAAATGAAAGATTATCTCCTAGCAGAACACTCAGGAGAAAAAGTAAATTGCATATGGCCCCTTGTCATAAAAGGCCTTTTAAAGTGTACAAGAGACGGAGGGCAATATGATATTCAATTTTTCACCCGAGTTTTCTCCTCATAGATATTTTTTGATCTTCTATTTAAAAAAAACTTTCCAGCACTTTTCAACTACAAAAGTAACAAAAAACAAATGAAAAAGTACTATCAAAATTATTTGGAGTATTTTCTTGCTTTCTGGTGGCTTAAAGAGACTCCGTAACAAAAATTGCATGCTGTTTTTTATCATCCTACAAGTTCCAAAAGCTATTCTAATGTGTTCTGGCTTACTGCAGCACTTTGTACTATCACCATCTCTGTAATAAATCAATGTATCTTTCCCCTGTCAGACTTGTCGGCCTGTGTCTGGAAGGCTGCCAAGTTCTTCAGTGTTGTGGTTCTGCTATGAACTCCCCCTTCCAGGCCCCTCTATGCACACTGCCTGTGTGTTATTTAGATTAGGGCAGCTTCTCTCTTCTCTCTTATCTTTTACAAGCTGGATAAATCGTCCTCTGAGCTGGCTGGGCTTTCACATACTGAGGAATTACAGACAAGGGCAAAGCTGTTTGCAGGAAGAAAAGAGCAGCCTGAAACTTCAGTGCATGAGAACAGGGGGAAAGAAACACACAAATGATCTCTTGAGATTCAAAAGGAAGGCTGTATACAGCCTGCTTGTGTATGAATGTATTTTCTATGTGTGGACATACTGTACATCAACCTACTTCCTGTTTTGGTGGCCATTTTGTTTGTTTATAAACAAACTTTTAAAAACTGTTTTTAACCACTTTTAATGCGGCGAGGAGCGGCGAAATTGTGTCAGAGGGTAATAGGAGATGTCCCCTAACGCACTGGTATGTTTACTCTTGTGCGATTTTAACAATACAGATTCTCTTTAAAGGGCATTATATCGACAAGTTTAAAAATATCACCTAGGAGAAAAATGTAATTGCATATGGGCCGAAGAACTATAAAAGTTTTATACACGGCACACTCTTTTGAAAGTTGGACAGAGCAATTGCCATTCACTAAGTGCCTTTGAAAATAAACAAAACCCTGAGAATCCCCCTTGAGGAGATGGGCTAGTCCAAAACCTGTCACTTCTGTCAGATTTCTACTCCCTACTGTTATTGGCAACAACATAGGAGAAAAGTAATTTATGGCTCATTTCACTCTGGAAGAAACATAGTTCTTATCTGTATGGGTTTTATATATTTTACATTTTATGATTTTCGCGACAGTGGTCCCTTAAGTATGTAATTTAAGAGGGTTAGGAAAAATTTACAATGGGCAAACATTAACTAAATTATATCTGAAGTTATATTGTAAAGACAATTGGTGCTACCTTCTGGTTGTCTCTGTTTCTTCTTGTGCCCTATTGTAAACCTATAGCTAGACTTTCTCATATCAAAAAAACAATAAAAGATATCTAAAGAAGTATACATATAAACCAACTGAACCACATTCTCTATACTTTATGTTCTACTGTCTAACTTCCATATGCTTATCTCTACAGAGTTTCTCCATCTCCATGACCACTGAAGGACGAGCTCCAACCACTCAATGGCTAACCAGTCTACTTTTCCTGAATTTGAATTAGTTGGTTTCCCCGGGGTCCCTCAGACATTCTATATGCCGTTATCCTTTGCAATACTTATTGTCTACCTTGTGACAGTAATAGCAAATAGTGCAGTCATCCTTTTGGTTATAATTAAGGAAAAGCTACATCAGCCCATGTATATACTGATCGCCAACTTGTCCATGTCTGACCTCCTCTTCGACACAGCTACTCTACCCAAAATAATGGCCAAGTACTGGTCCAATGTTGGTAAAATATCTCTTGTTTCCTGTGCATTCCAGTTATATGTGGTGCATTGGCTGGGATTACTTGACTCATTCATCCTCCTCTTGATGTCGTTTGATCGGTATGTTGCTATATGCCACCCCCTCAGATATTCATCTACTGTTACCCCCAAAGTCACAGTGGCTACCTGCACTTGTTATTGGATAGTTGCAGCTTTCATTACTCTAGATATAACAATCATTTTCAGACACCCTTTCTGCGGTTTGAAGATCATCAATTTCTTCTGTAGCAGCTCCGCCCTGATGCGACTGACTTGCGACAACGTTAACTCCACACGTGAAATTCTTTTGATTGTAGCATTGCTCACACTTTTTGGGACATTAGCATTGATTTGCCTATCCTATCTCGTCATCCTGTTGTCTGTCATTTCATCGAGCCGTGAGGGTAGCTGGAGAAAAGCGTTTTATACATGTTCCACTCACTTACTTGTCATTGCCATTTTCTATGTGCCTCGAGTGTTTCTGTACATAGCTAATTATGCCCAGTTGGCTCTTACCCCTGACCTGAATGTCTTTCTTGTTGTCCTGCATTCCTATTTACCCCATTTAGCCAACCCTGTGATATATTGTCTTAGGACAGAGGAAGTTAGGAACGCTATTTTCAGCCTTTTTGAAGGAAATGTTAAGTTGAGAACGGTAACATGAGGTCCAGAGTTGCATCCAGAGTAGCATCAATAAAGTGTCTCCATGACCAGGGCTGCTCAAATCCGATCCGGGGGATACATCTAGGATAGTTCTATCCGGATATCTCCCAGTTACCTGTGTGGGGTGGGTGGGGTCAATCTTACCTGTCTGACGTCTTCTTCGGTCCGTCCCTCGGTGCCTCCCACGATGTGGTCCAAGCGGCGGTCACGTGATTACAAACACTTCCTCCTTCCAGGTTGAAGGAGGAAGTGTTTGTAATCACGTGACGCGCTTAGAGCACATCGTGGGAGGTGCCGAGGGACGGACGAAGTAGACGTCAGACAGGTAAGATTGACCCCTCCCCCCCCCCCCCGCACAGGTTTACTGGGAGATATCCGGATAGCAACTATCTGGATGTCTCCTGGATTGGATTTGAGCAGCCCTATTTATGACTAAGTATGGTAAAGGGTGTAAAGGGAAGCCAGCAAGGGGTTGGAAATTTTAATATAAAAAAAAAAAAAAATGACTGGTGGGACTTATCAGTTTTCTGTTTTAATAATATTTATTGAATATTTATGCATAACAGTTATACAAGCATATAAACATGGTACCAAATAATCAGTTACAGTCAATGAAAGTATGTAGAGTAAACAATGTTATAAACGCGATTGAGCTCATGAGTCCCAAAGGACTCGAATTCGTATTCAAATGAGGCCTAATTGCCTCAGCTGTGCACCTGGGAGAGAGGGGGTTACTTACCCATAATTCCGCTGTCTTCTATGCGTTCCAAACATCTTGCGCACGTCCTTTCGGCTTGAAGGAGTAAGTGCGCAGTAGTGAGTCTTGAAACACGTCCAATTGGACGTGTTTAAGACGTTTGGAACGCATGGAAGACAGCAGACTTATGGGTAAGTAACCAACTCTCTCCCAGGCGCACAGCTGAGACAATTAAGCCTCATTTGAATCACAAATTTGAGTCCTCGTGAGCACAACCAACCCTGGATATAAACCAGGAGACATTAATTGAAGCACTTTTCGTACAGGCAATTATGAATATAGTTGTTCTATACAGTAACAATTAGAATCATAAACAGGATCCATTTCTTCAGAGTCTTGATTTTAGCTTTTAGTGTATATCAGTAAAGACATAACAGAATAACAGATAGAATAGACATAGGTCCATATGCAATTCACTTTTTCTCCTAAAGTTCTCCTAAGTTTTCTCCTAAGTGATATTTTCAGACTTGTCAATGAAATCCCTTTTTAATCACCAGCAAGCAAGTAAATACTAAAAATAGTTTTGATAGTACTTTACCACATACTTTTAGGTACTTTTTCAATTGCCAAGTAGAAGAAGAAAAATTACCTCATAGGAGTAAACTCAGGAGAACAAGTTAATTGCATATGGGCCCTAGTATGTCAAAGGATTATTTATAACCTTATAACCAGTGCTTTAACCATAGTAACCTTGATAGTTAGTATAATAATGATGGTCAGAGTGGTTTAATGACCCTAGTGCCACCTATAAAGTCAAATGGTGAAGGGTTAGACAATATTTAATTATACTTATGTTAAAGTTGATATGAACTCTCTGCAAAAGAGTACGCTGTGAAAATATAAATGAGATGGTAGAAAGTTTGGAATTTGGATGGCTGGTCGAAATCTCAGAAAGGATTAAGTATCGAGGACGAGGACCCCTCTCTTGACTGAATGCAATTTTTCCAACCTGCCCGGGTATGGTTGAATTTGTCTAAGGAGGAATGTATGCTATGGATTAATTCTTCTAAGTTTTTAATTTTGGTTAGTCTTTCAATCCAGTTCTGCACAGAAGGTGTTGTTTTTTGTTTTCAGAAGGTTGGTATCTATGCTCTGGTCACTCCTGTGAGGTGGGATAGAATGGAATGTTTATAGGTTTTGTGATCACCGCCAAAATTATGGAGGAGGAAGACATCTGGTTCGAAGTGTATATGTGACCCGTGATTTGTCTGTGTCAGGTTGTGTATTTGTCTCCAGTATTGTTTCAGGGGAGGGCAATTTCACATTAGGTGGAGAAAGGATCTGCCATTGCTGTCACATCTCTAGTATTTATTTGGGATTTCTGGGCCAAATTTATAAATGTTGTCTGGCATTCTATACCAGAGAGTTTGAAATCGGAAATGTTGTTCCTGGGACCATGCATTTCTTGCGGATTTACAGTATGTGTATTTAAAGCAATGTAGTCCCATTGCCCGAAGGTGACAATTTTCTTTGGTGGCTCCAAGTTCCATTTCTTGAAAAATAAAACTCCAGGAGAATCTGGTCCAGGACACTATCTGCATGGAATGTGTATGTTCTATACATGTTTCATATCTTTACTTCTGGCATTCCAGTTTCCTTGCACATTACAAAAAAACATAATGGCCCATATGCAATTCACTTTTTCTCTTAAATTTTGATATTTTTAAACTTGTCAGTAAAATGCCTTTTATCAGATTGCGTTACAGCAAGATAAGATGGAGATCTTTAATAATAAGGAAAAGTGGAGTATGTTTTAAGATACGGTGGAATATGGGAACATGGTGGGGATGTAGGGGGAGATTCCATGTATATGCTATATTTTGTATGTTATACTAAGGGTGGAGTATGATGAGGATTGCATTGTTTGGATTTGGAGGAGGAGGGAGAGTAATGTTTTATTTTGTTTGAATTTGTTTTGTATTATGATAAATTTGAAGACATGGGGGAAGAGTGGATTGTTTTTGTTTGATGTTGGATCTTGATGAAGTTCATGGATATGATCATTGATCTTTTGTTCCTCAATAATATATATATATATATATAATGCATTTTAAATCACCAGCAAGCAAGACAATACCTAAAATAGTTTTGACAGTACTTTTTCACCAACTTGTTGGCACCTTTCCAATTGCTAAAAAGTTTCCAAGTGCTAAAAAGTTACTTTAAATAGAAGATGAACAATTATCTCCTGGGAGAAAACACAGGAGAACAAGTGAATTGCATAGGGGCCAATGAGTTAATTGGTTCCCTCCAACATATTGACTTTATAATTATATGATAGAGACATAAGACTATTCCAATAGTAGGGTATAGATTATGAGCTGCTCTGAGGACAGTCAGTGACATGACTCACCATACTGTAGGGTGCTGTGAAAGATGCTATTACTATATAAATACATAATAATGCTACATAATAAATATAGATGCTAATCTATAGTTGAATCTTTTTTTGTCTACAGTTTATCAGAAGAGTAAATAAATTAAACAAGATTTCAAAGATAGACTTCAAGTGAACGTTTCTGATCCAGATCTTCTGAGGGTTCTGATCCATATCTACCTATTGTCTCCACCCCACCCTTTAGATTGTAAGCCTCTGGCAGGGCCCTCTTCCCTAATGTATCCAGCTTGATTATGCAATCTTACTCACAACCACCCTTCTTGTAGACTCGAACAGTCTCTATTTTGACCTATGATACTGTATTGTTATCAAATCATTTACATGATCTTGTTTTGTTGTGAGTTTCCGTATGTTCTAACTGTATGTTAACCCATTTATCTATTGTGCAGCGCTGCGTAAGATGTTGGCGCTTTATAAATACAATAAATAATAATAATATCTTTATCATGTCTGAAGACGAATGTTTCAAAAGCTTGCACTAAACTCCATACAGTTAGTCATTAACTAGTCCAGCTCTAAGGAGTTTTCACCTGTTAGCGCTCCTCCCATTCATTCAACAATACCTTTATTACTACTTATCACAACAAAACTATCTACTGTATACCTTGTTTTTTTTTCTCCACAGATTAGGTTTTTGTGGGCAATACTGGTTTTCAGTAATTACGTTATTTTGTTTGCATTTTATAGGGAAAAAAAAAATACACGATTTCTCCAATTTCACCCCCTATAGTTTTAAAATAAGCAATGCTACTATAAATAAAACTCACCCATTTTATTTGCCGTTAGTTTAAATTTAGTTTGCTCTTTACATTTAAATTACGTTCCTAGTACAATTTAAATTATATTCCTAGTACAATGTATGGTGGCAATATAATATTTGGAAACAAAGGTGTATTTTTTCTGTTTTGGGTTTTTTTTTGTATGTGGTCAACAATTACAAGCCTTTATTTACTAAAATAACAGTAATATACCCTCATGACATAAATATAAAAAAAGCTGAGATCCTAATGTAACAATTTATGATTTTTTTAATGCTATCACTTAATTTTTTAAAAATTTTGGTAACTATAACAGAGGGGTAAGTAACGGGTTAAAATTAATGGCGGACTTTTTTTATTTTAACATATTATACATGTGCATGTGTGTGCATAATTTTATTTTTTGGCCCTAGATGTCCCCACCTATCGAACAGTACACAGGAAGTATTGTAAACCTGTGTGTTTTTTTTTGTTTTTTGGTTTTTTTTGTGAATGACAATCTGCATTGCATTGATGCCAGATCATCAGTCACTACCAGAACTCTGATCCTGCAAAACAAAATTATAATGTCTTTATAAATGAATTTATAATTATCTTTAATGTCAAAATTAGACCAGGAACAATTTGCAATGAAAGCAGCCTCAGATAAGTAGGGGGATAGTGGAGATAATTATTGGAAGTAGCAGTTAATGCCGAGCAAGAGCATCTAGGTTATCTCAGGACAGCCAAGAGATTTAAAGGACAACTGTAGTGAGAGGTATATGGAGGCTTCCATATGTATTTCCTTTTATGCAATACCAGTTACCTGGCTGTCCTGCTGATCATCTGTCTTTAATACTTTTAGCCATAGACCCTGAACAAACAAGCATCATATCAGGCGTTTCTGACATTATTGTCAGGTCTGACAAGATTAGCTGCATGCTTGTTTCTGGTGTGATTCAGACACTACTGCAGCCAGATAGGTCAGCATGGCTGCCAGGCAACCGGCATTGTTTAAAGGGAAGTAAATATAAAAGCCTCCATATCCCTCTCACTTAAAGAGGAACTCCAGTGAAAATAATGTAATAAAAAAGTGCTTCATTTTTATAATAATTATGTATAAATGATTTAGTCAGTGTTTGCCCATTGTAAAATCTTTCCTCTCCCTGATTTACATTATGACATTTATTACATGGTAACATTTTTACTGCTGGCAGGGGATTTAGCTGCTGCTTGCTGTTTTGGCAGTTGGAAACAGCTGGAAACAGCTATTTCTCACAATGCAATGAGGTTCACAGACAGGAAACTGCCAGGAGTACCATGGCCCTCCGTTTCCTGTGGGAGGGGTTTCACCACAATATCAGCCATACAGCGCCCCCTGATGGTCTGTTTGTGAAAAGGAATAGATTTCTCATGCAAAAGGGCGTATCAGCTACTGATTGGGATAAAGTTCAATTCTTGGTCACGGTTTTCTTTGCACCTGTCTTGATAAATCATCCTCAGTGTCTTTTGCCTTCTCAGCTCAGCTGGGGTTAGCTGGATAGCTGTAGGATTTGGGCCCTTGACCAGGGTTCAAATCCTGGCTCAGGCCAGTACGTAAAACAGTGAGGAGTCTTCAGGCAAGGCTTACTAATGATCCTGGTTGCCCGTGGAGCCTGCCCTCAGTGGTTGCAGCCCCTGAAGTGGTGTGAGTCCCCCAGGAGAAAAGTGCAAGGTAAATGTTGTTTGTCTTGTCTTCCCGTTCTGCAGGAAACAAGTCCAGGAACTGGCTTATGACAAGTAGAGATGACCCGAGTGGTTCACTGGTGGACAGCTCCCGGCAAATATCAACTGTTCATGTCCGCGGTGGGTAGCGACCCACCCCCTATACCTCATCATTGGGCTAAACTTTGAGCCCCTACATCAAAGTCAGCAGACACACGGCAGCCAATCAGGCTGCACTACCCCACGGACCCCCGCCCCACTATAAAAACCCAGCAGCGCCGGCCATGTTATCAGTCTCTGGGTGCTGCTTTAGTGAGAGGAAGGGACAGATTGCTGCAGAGACAGGGACAGTAAGCTAGGCTGTTGTTTAGCTTGCTCCTCGCTGAAATGTATTGCTGAAAACATTCCCAAAAATGCCCTTTTGAGGGCGAATATCGTTCTGCTGTGTTTTTTGTGTGTGTGACACTGCATACAGCCCACAGTCCATGCAGCAGGGCCTTGTAGTCCTACAATATCTTTTTCTATCTTTATTTCAAGCCAGCGCACTATCATTAGCCGTGCATAGCTTCCAACTGTATTTGTGATTATTGCGCACTTTCTGTATTATTGCGCACTTTCTGTAAATCCAATAAACTTCATTTAACTTCTCAAATATCCCTGTGTGTGTCTAACGATCGGTGTCAGCACACAGAGAGAATCTGATTATTGCTGATCTGCAGTATCACCAAGAATACAGATTATACCTGATTATTGATGATCTGCAGAATCACCGATAATCCAAGTATAACTAACCTCTGGACACCTTTATAATGTGAGTGTTTGGTGCAACAGTAAAGACTTTAAGTAAGACCACCCGAGGAGCAGGTGGTCTTTGGCAGTACGGGCGATACCGCCTTTTGGGAAGTACAAAAACCTTCCAGAAGCCTGAGACCATCAAAGGGGTGGAGTCCCAGGCTGAAGGTAGGAAGGACCTGTGAGTGAGTGACACCTGAAAGGTGGATGTCACTAGCAGGTCTGGAGACTATCTCTTAAGGAGAGAGATAGCTCTCAAGGTCGGGCAAGCCAGGTCGCAACACACTGACAGATAAAGTACAAAGACAGAAGGCTGATTCAGTATCCAAAGGCAGGCAGGGTTGGCAACAGATAATAAGATATGCGTAGGTACCGAATCAGAAAGCAGAGGGATAGTCAGGAATGCAATAGGTCATAACAGATATCAAACAATGCCTAGTCTTGGGTGTGAGGTCCGTGGTCTCTACACCCTGGAACTAGTCTAGAGTCGAATATGATGGTACACTGTATCCCTAGTCTTGGGTGTGAGGTCCGTGGTCTCGACACCCTGGAACTAGTCTGAAGTATAACTGAATGATAACACAAAGTCCCTAATCTTGGGTGTGAGGTCCGTGGTCTCGAGTCGACACCCTGGAACTAGTCTGAAGTATAACACAATGATAACACAAAGTCCCTAATCTTGGGTGTGAGGTCCGTGGTCTCGACACCCTGGAACTAGTCTGAAGTATAACACGATAACAGAAGTACTCTGGCTCAGTGTGAATTCCCAGGTCCTCCTGGTTCTAACACACTGTAGGATCTGACTAAGGTCTGAGTGCTTCCACGTAAGTGTTCGCAACGGCAGACAACTTGAGACTGACCAGCAGTGACTATATATAGCGCGGCGCTCTCCAGCGCCACCCATCAGCGATCAACCAATAGCCACTTGCTTTGAGGTCAGCTGACCAACCTGGTCAGCTGATCCCTCCTTGTTTGTCATAAAGGTTCTGCCTCTCAGTGCGCGCGCGTATTCCTCAGCCTGTGTGAACTAACAGGCCCAGCCCCACCAGACGCACGCTGCTGCGTGCAAACCGCCGCGCTGGACGCGGAATCAGCCGCCTTGCCGCCAGTACACGCGGCGGATTTTCCGCGTTTTATCACAGTGTGTCTCCTATACTGTATGATATATTTAACTGACATTTTTTTTATCAAAACAACCAACGATTTATACAGGAAAATCATGACAATTAACAAGGTTGCCAAAACTTTTGCATCCCACTGTATATTTCTTACTTGTCCTTCAATTGTTATTATGAAATAAAACGAAGTAATGATGATAAAAAGGACCAGTGTGGTTTGAATGATAAAACTGCATCTTTCGCTTATGATTTTTTTTGTGTGTGATAAGCATGGCGAGGGGTGTGGCTGGGCATGGACAGAGGTGTGGCAGGGGCATGTCTTAAAGTGTCCATCTTTTCTTTATTCAAAAAGCTGGCAGGTATGCATGCATATTCAATAATATGTCACATGCCAAATACAAAATGAATGGAATATTTAATATCACTGAATAAACATTCTGCAACAAAATTGTTTATGGGAAGAAAGTAGAAACAGAAATCATTCTACAGTCGCTTTAGCTCTATCCCCTCAGAAACCTCATTAAGAGGGAGGTCATCTCACGGGAATAGCCGAAGTTCAGCTCACAGATCTCGTTCTTTTCTCTAGTAACCTCATTAGGCTGGCATCTCTGGAGACAATACAAATTGTGTGTATAAAAGAGCCAGGTGACAGTGAGGTCTGTGACGTATAGGTTATCAATGGAACAGAAACCTGGAACATCTTTTGTAAGAAATATCCAGAGCTATCCGAAAGTTTGTACCTCCTGCACTATCTCTCTAGTAAGGATGAGCAAATTGGGTCAAACTAGCGTCAACTCTTTTGATTTATTTTTTTTTTTTAAAGAATGCAACATTTTCTGTCAAATTCACCCCATTTTGCGAATTTGCATCGAACTCTGTGGGCCTGAAATTTGATGATTGCAAAGTCTCCATATATGATATCACACCAAATTTAGTAGGTATTTCACAGGCAACTCAGGAAACATGTTAAAATGTTTCAAAACAATAAAAAAAAAATCCTTCAAGTTTTTTATTTTATTTTATTAAATTGATCTTAAAACCCAGAAGGGAGTACACAGTGTCATACTGTAAAGCTGCCATCCATGCGGTCACCAGATTTTCTATGTATACCAGGGTCACTAACTAGATCATATATATTTAAAAAAATGTTGTTGTTTAACCACTTCACTACCACAGTTTTTTCCCCTTTAAAAATCACTGCAATTTTCACATCATGCTCCTCCCATTCATTTGCCATAACTTTACTGCTACTTTTCACATGCAAATGATCTATGTAGTTTGTTTTTTTCAACACAAATTAAACTTTCTTTTGGTGATACCTTTTTACTAAGAATTCTTTTAATTTATATGCATTTCATAGGGAAGAAGAAAAAAAAATCATTATTTGTCAGTTTTCAGCCATTACAGATTAAAAACAAAAAAAAATTATACTGTAGATAATAAACCCACACCCACTGCGATGCAGTGGAATTACCCTCATAGGGTTCCATTCAATGATGAGTGAAAATGCTAATATTTTTTTCGCATTAATTGTTGTGAAAATAATGTTTAATTTGATTTTCAAGTGAAAATTTTATCGAAAAAGTTTTGAAATTTTTCATGTCTATCGCGACAAAATATAGATTTTTTGCATTTTTCATATTTTTTTAAATATTGTTTTTACGGGTTTTCACATTAAAATATCAACTTTATGCATTTTTGCAGTAAAAAAAAAAAAAACAGATATTTTGCGGTTTTGAGATAAATGCGAAAATTTAACTTTTTTTTTTAGTGAAAATGACTTTAGCGAAAATTCGCAAGGAACATTGGCTCCATTATCCTAGCGCTTTACCAATCACTGGCGACCAGCAAGCACACGGGATGCTCTGCTACTGGGCCCCGGACCTAAAGATATTTTTTTTTAATCAACTGGTGAAACCTTTAAAATGTAATTTTCTTTAACTATTGCTTGGAAGGGAGGGCCCCATACAGAGACGGGATAAGAGCCTCCAGCACCCAAGGCTAAGACACCAAAGTGCGCCCCTCCATCCCTCCCCCCCCAGCCGTCACACACTGATTGCTATTACACTAAGAGGCCCCTCCATCCCTCCCCCCCCAGCCGTCACACACTGATTGCTATTAGACTAAGAGGCACCCCAGGGCTCCCAACACCTTATTCTCTAGTTATCTGGCTTGCAGACACTGCCATGTACCCAGTGGCGGACACAGGCAGCAGTGGGCCCCTGTGCAAAATATCAATTGCGGGGCCCCCTGACCTGCGGCGCGCAAAGCGCTCCGCGGCAAAAAATGGGCGTGGATAGAACCTGCGGCGCGTAGCGCCGCGGCAAAAAATGGGCGTGGCAATGACCGGATAAGGGCGGAGCTAACTGTAATTTAAAGTGATCCCGGGGTGAGAGTGATATGGAGGCTGCCATATTTATTTCCTTTTAAACAATACTAGTTGCCTGGCGGCCCTGCTGATCTATTTGGCTGCAGTAATAAACTGAATTACACCAGCAACAAGCATGCAGCTTAATCTTCTCAGTTCTGACAATATTGTCAGAAACCCCTGACCTGCTGCATGCTTGTTCAGGGTCTATGGTTGTAAGAATAAGAGGCAGAGGACCAGAACGGCAACCAGGCAACTGGTATTGCTTAAAAGGAGAGAAATATGGCAGCCTCAATATTATTCTCACCTCAGGTTCCCTTGAAAAGTGCAACGCAAAGACAGTGGGCCCAAGTTTTGGTGACCCTTTCCCCAGAAAATTCACATAATTGTGCAGGTTTTCTCAAGAAAATACACATAATGTGAGCAGATTTGCCCAGAAAATACATTCAATCATGTCGGCAGATTTGCCCAGAAAATACGTGCAATGATGTCGGCAGATATGCCCAGAAAATACGTGCAATGATGTCGGCAGATATGCCCAGAAAATACGTGCAATGATGTCGGCAGATATGCCCAGAAAATACGTGCAATGATGTCGGCAGATATGCCCAGAAAATACGTGCAATCATGTCGGCAGATATGCCCAGAAAATACCTGCAATCATGTCGGCAGATATGCCCAGAAAATACCTGCAATCATGTCGGCAGATATGCCCAGAAAATACGTGCAATCATGTCGGCAGATTTGCCCAGAAAACACATGCAATCATGTAACAAATTTGCCCAGAACATACATGCAATCATGTGGCAGACCTGCCCAGAACATACACGCAATCATGTGGCAGACCTGCCCAGAACATACACGCAATCATGTGGCAGACCTGCCCAGAACATACACCTGCTAAAATAAATAATAAAAAAAAACATTTACTCACCTGCAGCAGCAGACCTCCTGTCCCAGCCTCCATCCGGCGCGCAGCTCCCATGGGTGGTTGGGTGGATAGGTAGCCTGGTGGGTAGGTAGGCAGCCGGGTGGGTAGGTAGGTAGCCCTTAGCCGGGTGGGTAAGTAGCCTGGTGGGTGGCTGGGTAGCCGGGTGGGTAGCCTGGTGGGTGGCTGGGTAGGCAGCCTGGTGGGTGGGTGGGTAGGTGGGTGGTTAGGTAGCTGGGTGGGTGGGTAGGTAGCCTGGTGGGTAGGTAGGTAGCCTGGTGGGTAGGTAGGTAGCCGGGTGGGTGTGTAGGTAGCCGGGTGGGTGGTTAGGTATCCGGGTGGGTAGGTAGCCGGGTGGGTGGGTAGGTAGCCTGGTAGGTAGCCGGGTGGGTGTGTAGGTATCCGGGTGGGTAGGTAGCCGGGTCAGTGTGTAGGTATCCGGGTGGGTAGGTAGCCGGGTAGGTAGGTAACCGGCAGGGTGGTTAGGTAGCCGGGTGGGTAGCTAGGTAGCCGGGTGGTTAGGCAGCCGGGTGGGTAGGTAGGTATCCGGGTGGGTAGGTAGGTATCCGGGTGGGTAGGTAGCCGGGTGGGTGGTTAGGTAGCCGGGTGGGTGGGTAGGTAGCCAGGTGGGTGGGTAGGTAGCCGGGTAGGTAGGTAGCCGGCAGGGTGGGTAGGTAGCCGGGTGGGTAGCTAGGTAGCCGGGTGGGTAGGTAGCCAGGTAGGTAGCCGGCATGGTGGTTAGGTAGCCGGGTGGGTAGCTAGGTAGTCGGGTGGGTGGGTAGGTAGCCGGCAGGGTGGTTAGGTAGCCGGGTAGGTAGCCGGGTGGGTGGTTAGGTTGCGGGGTAGGTAGCCGGGTGGGTGGTTAGGTAGCGGGGTAGGTAGCCGGGTGGGTGGGTAAGGTAGCCGGGTGGGTGGGTAGGTAGCCGGGTGGGTGTGTAGGTAGCCGGGTGGGTGGGTGGGTAGGTAGCCGGGTAGGTAGCCGGGTAGGTGGTTAGGTAGCGGGGTAGGTAGCCGGGTGGGTGGGTAGGTAGCCAGGTAGGTAGGTAGCCGGCAGGGTGGTTAGGTAGCCGGGTGGGTAGCTAGGTAGCCGGGTGGGTAGGTAGCCGGGTGGGTAGGTAGCCAGGTAGATAGCCGGCAGGGTGGTTAGGTAGCCGGGTGGGTAGCTAGGTAGCCGGGTGGGTAGGTAGCCGGGTGGGTAGGTAGCCAGGTAGATAGCCGGCAGGGTGGTTAGGTAGCCGGGTGGGTAGCTAGGTAGCCGGGTGGGTGGGTAGGTAGCCTGGTTAGGTAGCCGGGTAGGTAGCCGGGTGGATGGTTAGGTAGCGGGGTAGGTAGCCGGGTGGGTGGGTAAGGTAGCCGGGTGGGTGTGTAGGTAGCCGGGTGGGTGGGTAGGTAGCCAGGTAGGTAGGTAGCCGGCAGGGTGGTTAGGTAGCCGGGTGGGTAGCTAGGTAGCCGGGTGGGTAGGTAGCCGGGTGGGTAGGTAGCCAGGTAGGTAGCCGGCAGGGTGGTTAGGTAGCCGGGTGGGTAGCTAGGTAGCCGGGTGGGTAGGTAGCTGGGTGGGTAGGTAGCCAGGTAGACAGCCGGCAGGGTGGTTAGGTAGCCGGGTGGGTAGGTAGCCAGGTAGATAGCCGGCAGGGTGGTTAGGTAGCCGGGTGGGTAGCTAGGTAGCCGGGTGGGTGGGTAGGTAGCCTGGTTAGGTAGCCGGGTAGGTAGCCGGGTGGATGGTTAGGTAGCGGGGTAGGTAGCCGGGTGGGTGGGTAAGGTAGCCGGGTGGGTAGCTATCCGGGTGGGGGGCCCGACTCCTATCCTCCTTCACTCACCTCGGGGCCCCCCTCCCGGTATGCGCTGCAGCCGGTGGGAGAGCAGAAAATACAGGAAGTCTCCGGCCGGGGCTGCAGCAGACGCTAGAGGCAGCTGCTGCTTAGTTTCCGATATGTCTCCAAGTTGGAGACCAAGCGGCAGCTGCCGCCCCGGCCGGAGACTTCTTGTATTTTCCGCTCTCCCGCCGCATGAGGGGGGGGGGGGCGAGGTGAGGGGGGAGGACAGGAGTTGGGCCCCCCCAGGTTAAAAAAATAAAACATAAAAAAAAAAAAAAAAATTAAATAAAAAAAAACCTGCAATACTTAATGGGCCCCTGAAGCAGCGGAACTTCAGGGGCCCTCGTGCGGCGGCACGGCCTGCACGGCCGTATGTCCGCCACTGCATGTACCCACTTTTCTTATTTCTCTCTGCTTCAAACACAATAGGGGAATGATAGCTGAGTGAGTTGTGCGCCCCTCCTACACTGCGCCCTGAGGCTGGAGCCTCTCCCGCCTCTGCCTCGGCCCAGCCCCCGGGGCCCTTCCTACACTGCGCCCTGAGGCAGGAGCCTCTCTCACCTCTGCCTCGGCCCCATCCCTGCGCCCCCTCCTACACTGCACCCTGTGCCTGGATGCACATTTTATTGTGTAAAAAAGCAACCATTTTTTTTTGTCTCACAGCGATAACATTTTTATTTGTATTACCCACTTTCATTTTTTACTTTTGGAAATGGGTTTTCATGCGATTTTTTTAATTGCAGAAAAATACTGCAGATTTAGGATTGCATGCAGCATGGGAAAATAGACGCAGCCAGTTTTTTCGAACCAAAATAAAAATGCGAACAAACGCAGAGCAATTGCATACAGTAGCGTTCCTACCTAAGGGCTCAGGGGGGCGGGGCGCACCGGGTACCAGTCAGCCAGGGGGGTGTCACCACGACCCTCCTACACCTGACTAAGGAGGGGAAGAGCAGCGCTAGGAGGAGGGGTGACAGCAGGGATAGCGGCGGGGAGGGGGAAATATCCCCCCCTCCCTCACCTGGGTCCCCTCCTTCTGCTTCTCTTCTCCCCCCAAAAATGCGGGCAGCGGGCCGGTGGCAGTGGGCAGCGAGCAGGCGAGCGCGGAGTATACTCACGTTACTTCCGCGTATCAGCCTGGAACGCTGCGTCACCGTCACGTGCCTCTTCTGCGCCTCCAATCATTGCAGAGGATCGTGGGAGCTGCGCACTGGACGGAGGCCGGAACAGGAGCTCTGCTGCAGGTGAGTAAATGTTTTTTGGTTTTTTTCTTTTTAATTTATATTAGCAGCCAGGGGTAGCATTTATGTTCTGGCCAGGTCTGCTACACGATTGCATGTATTTTCTGGGCAAATCTGCCGACATGATTGAACGTATTCTCTGGGCAAATCTGCCGACATGATTGAACGTATTCTCTGGGCAAATCTGCCGACATGATTGAACGTATTCTCTGGGCAAATCTGCCGACATGATTGAACGTATTTTCTGGGCAAATCTGCCGACATGATTGCATGTATTTTCTGGGCAAGTCTGCCGACATGATTGAACGTATTCTCTGGGCAAATCTGCAGACATGATTGAACGTATTCTCTGGGCAAATCTGCCGACATGATTGAACGTATTCTCTGGGCAAATCTGCCGACATGATTGAACGTATTTTCTGGGCAAATCTGCCGACATGATTGCATGTATTTTCTGGGCAAATCTGCCGACATGATTGAACGTATTCTCTGGGCAAATCTGCAGACATGATTGAACGTATTCTCTGGGCAAATCTGCACACATTACATGTATTTTCACCCGGGTTCACGGCAAATTACAGTTAGCTCCGCCCTCATCCGGTCATGGCCACGCCCATTTTTTTGCCGCGCCGCATGTTATAGCGCCACCCATTTTTTGCCCCTTTACATTTGGGGGGGGGGGGGGGGGAGGGGTGTCTTATAATACCCAGCACCGGGTGTCAAATGCCCTAGGTACGCCACTGATTGCATAGTAGCCCATAGAGATGTGTACTGTCACTTTACATTTTAAAAGTTTGAGCAATTGAAAAAAAAAAAAGCATGGCAAAATTAATGAGACTGAAGCTGCTGCAATCTAACATTACACTGAGCTTAAAATGCAATTTCCAGTGTATATGCAATCTTCTTTCTCAGGGCCGGATTTACTATAAGGCACTGTAGGCATGAGCCTACAGGCACCTGATGATGGCAAGGTGGCTCCCTCACCTCCCAGAGCGCTTTCCTCCCTCCTTCCCTATGCAGAGTCCTGATGAGAGTGTAAATGAGAGGCTACTCACCCTGCTCTCTGCATTCCACTGACCAGATCTCCCTCACTCAGAGCACATCTAGCTACTTAATACTGAGGTTCCTCTAGCTACCTAATACTTGGAGACACCTCTAGCTACTTAATACTGAGGTTCCTCTAGCTACTTAATACTGAGGATACTTCTGGCTACCTAATGCTAAGGGGCACCTGTAGCAACTTATAATGGGCAAGAGAGTAGTGACAGCTGGGACAGCCAGAACACTTGCGCCACGGTTCGGTGGGGGTTTGTAGGATCATGGAGGGTGAAGTCTAAGGTTCCAGGACAATAGGCTCCTGTGAGGTAACTCCGGGCCTGCTCATACTACACAAAGGTGGTAAAATTGGTCAGTGATTGGCGAATCATAATTGAAAGTGTGTACTAGGCTTTATACAGACCTTTCCTGCTCATTGCCAACTTAAGCCTCGTACTCACCTTCAGTTTTGAGTGGCCTATCACTGACTATAGGCCAAAGAGTTTACCTACACAATCTGTCCATAGTATTCAATATCTGTTGACTTCATGCTACATACAGGTAAAACTGAAAGTGTGTACTTGGCTTTAGAGGGCAAACACACGTCCAATTTTAATTTGATTTTGTAAACAAGCGCTCAAACTACATGAAGGTGGTAAAATTAGCCAGATTGGCCCATCAAAGTTCTAGGTGTGTACCAGCCTTCAAGCCTAGTACACTATTTCAGTTTTGAGATACACATAGCAATACATGTACGGTATATCACAACTCTTTGTAGACACCATATTTTCAAAACGAATTCAACACTTGGGAAACACCTGTTTTTTTCAAGGATACCACAAGAAAGCAGCTGCTGCATTATGCATGTGGTGGTACAGGAAACCACATAGAGAAGACAAAGATGTTACAAGCTCTTACCAGGTGTCACCTCAGACTCGTACTGTATCACTGAGTCCAGTTATCAGGAAGATGAGGTAGATGACGAGGTTGTGAAGGCAGGAACCAGCACAGTGGCGGGAAAGAAAAGGAGAGAGAGTAGTATGTTGCCTACTTGCCCAGTTACAGAATCCTGCAAGAAGCAATAGGTTGTCCAAAATGAACATCCTCTCTGACAGATAGTGAATTTTTCTTTTAATCCTAGGCTTCTACCCAAGTCATGGTCATCTGGAAATTTTGTCAGCAACACTTCTAACAAAGCAATAATGGGCATCACTTGCATGAACAACCATGCGATGGTCCACTACACAGCTCAGCGGAGACCAGCTTAGCAGACCTAATCCTTCAGGACAAGACTCTGCAGACTACCTACACCTTTTCTAATGCTGCCATTGGGGTTTATGCATGCCCCATGTAGAAGTATGTGTGACAGGTCATCTTTAGTACACCTTAGAAGTCAAAGTGTGACTTCTGGTGTCTCCACCATGATCTGAGAAAACAGCGATCCCCTTCTCCTGCAGAGTATATATAGAAAACAACTAGTCTACATACTCCAGCTTTATATTCTACTGTTTAACTTCTATAGTCTTATCTCTACAGAGTTTCTCCATCTCCATGACCACTGAGGGACGAGCTCCAACCACTCAATGGCTAACCAGTCTGGTCTTGTTGAATTTGAATTAGTTGGTTTCCCCGGGGTCCCTCAGACATTCCATATGCTCTTGTCCTTCGCCATATTTATTATCTGCAATATAACATTAATAACCAACGGCACGGTCATCGTTTTGGTCATCATAAAGGAAAAGCTTCATCAACCCATGTATATACTGATCGGTAATTTGGCCTTCTCTGACTTCCTGTTTGACACAACTACTCTACCCAAAATGATGGCCAAGTATTGGTCCAATGACGGTAAAATATCCTTCATCGCCTGCTTTTTCCAGTCATATTTCGTGCATTGGTTGGGCGGTATTGATGCCTTCATCCTCCTCTTGATGTCGTTTGATCGGTACGTTGCCATATGCCAGCCCCTCAGATATTCTTCTACCGTTACCACCAAACATACAGTCATTGCCTGCGTTTCATTTTGGATAATTGCAGCTTTCCTTACTTTAGATACGATATTAATTTTCACCCACCCCTTCTGTGGTTTCAGGGTTCTTGGTTTCTTCTGTAACAGCTCCACTGTGTTGCGTTTGGCTTGTGGCAACGTTAATTCCACTCGTGAAACGGTTTTGATAAGAGGATTGGTTGTGCTTTTTGGTACATTGGCATTCATTGTTCTATCCTATCTCATCATCTTATTGTCCGTCATTTCATCGAGCCGTGGGGGTAGCTGGAGAAAAGCGTTTTATACATGTACCACTCACTTATTGGTCATTGCCATTTTTTATGTGCCTCGAGTGTTTATATACATTGCCAATTATGCCCAGTTGGCCCTCACCCCTGACCTCAATGTCTTCCTTATTGTCCTACATTCCTATTTACCCCCTTTAGCCAACCCTGTGATATATTGTCTTAGGACAGAGGATGTCAGGAAAGCTATTTCCAGCCTTTTTAATGGAAATGTCAAGTTAAAAAAGGTAACGTGAGGTCTTTAAAGTGTCTACTAGACCAAAGATGGCAACTAACGATGCAATTCTCTGAACAATCGTTTCCTTTTAAACAATACCAGTTGCCTGGCTGTCCTGCTGATTCCTCTGCATCACTGGTGTCTGAATCACACACCTAAAACAAGCATGCAGCTAACCTAGACAGACTTTAAGCAGAACACCTGATCTGCTACATGATTTTTCAGGGTCTATTGTATAAGTATAAAGGCAGAGGATCAGCAGGACAGACATGCAATCTAAATTGTTTAAAAATAAATCAAATATGGTATTCTCTATATGCCTCTCAGTTCAGGCATCCTTTAAAGAAAACCGAAGGTAAGGGCAGATGGGACACAGAGCCATGTTCTCTGCCTAATGACTTTCCTCTGAGTCCCCGCACCGCCGCTCTCTGCCCCCACCGCCGCAATTTAGCACTCCAAGTTTAGCTACAAGATTTGTCGCTAACTCAGAGGTAAACACAGGGGAGAGGAATTCCCTGATCAAAACGCCTGCCTGGGGGGTTCCTGCAGGGTTTCCTGAGCTGCCATTGGGCAGCTTTCTCTCCCTGGTCACGCCTCCAGCCGCTACGCCATCTCCCTGCACGTTATGAGAGACACACAGTCTCTCAGTGTAGCATCGTGACCTATAGGTCACCAAAGTGAAAGTGGGCCATTGCGGCCCACGGGAGTGGCGGTTTTTGTGGCTACCTGATCTGCTCAGCTCCCTGGATTAGGCAGCCCACCTTTTTTGTCATTTTTATGAGCCCACCTCAGGCTCTTTTTAAGGCAGGTTTTTGCCATCAGTGAACTGCTAGATCATTGTTGCTTGTAGCTTGTGAATCTGGCCATCTGTTCCTAGTTCCCGGTCTCTAACTCCCTGGTATTGATCCTTCCTATGCCTGTCTGACTACTCTTTTGCCAGCTGTTTGTGCTGTTCCATTTATGTACAGATTTTGTATGATTCTGTACTTGGATATTTGTCTTTGTATATATTTGCTTTAGTTAGTTAGTTAGTTAGTTAGTTAGCTAGTTAGTTAGATATTTAGGGTTATTATTCTGGGATCTGGTGTGCACTGTGTGTTTTTGACTGTGTTGTCATATGTATATATTGGGCACTTATAAATAAACACTATTATTTACTTTAAAATCCATCGTTTGGACCTCTGTGTTTCCTATCAAGTGATCTTCTGTTTCTCTGCAATAACGATGACGATCTGCATACACAGATCATTACAATACAAGTCTAGAAGGGTGGACACCAGTAGAAAGATCTTAACCACTTGCCGACCGCACACTCATACCGTGCGGCGGCAAAGTGGTAGCTGGAGGACCAGCGACGCAGTTCTGCGTCGCCAGGTGCCTCCCTAATTAATCAGGAAAGGGCGCTCGCGCGAGCGGCCGTTTCCTGTCGGATCACGGAGCGGGTCTCCGTGAATAGCCTGCGAGCCGCTGATTGCGGCTCGCAGACTAAATGTAAACGTAGGAGACACATGTCTCCTTTGTTTACATTGTACGGCGCTGCTGCGCAGCAGCGTTGTAAGGCAGATCGGCGATCCCCGGCCAATCAGCGGCCGGGGATCGCCGCCATGTGACAGGGGATGTCCTGTCACAGGCTGCACAGGACGGATAGCGTCCTGTGCAGCCCCGATCACCAGGGGGCAAGGTAGGAGAGGGAGAAGCGGAATTTCGCCGCGGAGGGGGGCTTTGAGGTGCCCCCCCACAACAATACAGCCAGCATAAGCGATCAGACCCCCCCTGCACATCATTCCCATAGGGGGGAGAAAAGGGGGGGCGATCTGATCGCTCAGCATACACCCTGATCTGTGCTGGGGGCTGCAGAGCCCACCCAGCACAGATCACAAAAAACAGCGCTGGTCCTTAAGGGGGGGTAAAGGCTGGGTCCTCAAGTGGTTAAAGGGAATATGAATTGAAAATAAACTTATGATATAATGAATTGTATGTGTAGTACAGATGAGAAATAGAGCATTAGTAGCAAAGAAAAGCGTCTCATATTGTTTACAGTACGGGAAGAGTTAAGAAACTGCAGTTGTTATTTATTCAAAAGATCTTCTCTGAGCTCTCTGACCCAACTTGGTGCTGTACAGTGCTGTTTTCTGAAGCACTTCAACAGTGAAAGACGTGCTGTACTTTTACTACCTAATACATACATTTTAGAAATGTTAGTCCTGGTTGACCAGATCCCCTCAGTTCTTTATTTTCTGCCCTCATACCTAAAGCAAAAAAAGATAAAACTCCCACAAAGCTCACTGGGATTTGGGGGTATGGTATGGTATGCAGAAGCATGTTTCATCTTAAAGGAAACCTAAATCAAACAGGAAAAAAAAGTTTCACTTACCTGGGGCTTCTACCAGCCAACCCCCCCCCCCCCCCAGCTGCCCTGCACCCGTGCCATCACTGATTGATCCTCCCCGCGCCGTGGATTAGGTTCGGTTTCCACCGACCAGCCAGTCGATGGCCTTTGTGCCTATGCAGCTCTGGGCACACGTGTCCTCATGTCACCAGGAGAGTACGCGATTTCCAAACACTGTACCTATGCAGGACGCTCCAGGCGACATGAGGATGCACGAGGCCAGGGCCGCACAGGCGCCAGGGGCCATCAACTGGCCAGTCGGTGGAAACCGAAACTAATCTGCGGCAGGGGGTCGGAGGTTTGGTGAGTGACAGCACGGGCTCAGGACGTCTGCAGGGGGCTGGTAGAAGCCTCAGATAAGTACAACTTTTTTTATTCACTTTGGTTTAAGTACACTTTAAACTGGCTGAACTTATTTAAGTGGTGAAGGAAGCAGAGTTTAAAGAATCTCAGCAATTCCACATTAGTGTTAATTTTGATAATTTAAATAAAGTTATGGTTCAGCTTATTCACTCTTTTATTCACGTGACTGTCTGTCTATTTATTTATGTATGTAACTATTAGTAACATGTGCAGATGCCTCCCATCATTTGTGTTTGTCAAAGTTCCTTACAGAGACCCTATATCCAAGTATATATAAATCCACTCCTATATCCTGGAAGATAATAATTTACTAAATTTTCTTCAGCTGCTTCTTACTCTGTAAAAGTTCCTCCTCCAAGTCTGACAATAGCATGGGGGCTCTGCTCCGCCTCTCTGCTAACTCCTCCTTCCCCGCCCCACCCCTCCCTTCTGATGAGTCATGCTGTCTGCTCACTGTGTGCAGAGACAGGCTCTCTCCCCAAACATCACTGAATGCATAGAGCAATTGTATTGTCTTGTACACAGAGAGCAGACAGCATGACTCATCAGAGGGGAGGGGTAATGAGGGAGGAGTTCGCTGCAAGGCAGGGAAGAGCTGGAAATCTCTCTATGCTATGGTCAGATTTCTGGTAGCTGGATGAGGAAGAGGAAGTCCTTCACAGGTTAACCAATAGGAATAGTGCTTTTAGTTAAAACTCCTCTTTCTGGACTGAGTACTGGATGTATATAATCATATATATAATGTAGGGATCAGCCATATCAGCTGCTATGGAGCCTTTAGCCAAGTGGGGCCCATGGCAAAGTCTGACGTTGATAATATGGTCTGCAGTGGGTCTCCTGAAGTGCAGAGTAATGCGAGTGGAGCAAAGAAGAGAAGTTATTTATACTGGGGCCTACCTAATACTGGGGGTCTATCTGGCTACCTGTATGGCAGGGCTATCTATGTGTCCCTCTGACTATCCATAATGGGGGAATGGGGGGCGCTACCTAATACTGGGGGTCCATCTGGCTACCTGTACTGCAGGGCTATCTATTACAGGAGGCCCCTCTGACTATATCCATAGTGGGGGGGGGGCGCTATCTAATACTGGGGGTACCTTTGACTACTTTTAGTGGGGCACACTTCTGGATACCTGTACTGGGGGAGGGGAGCACCTAATACTGGGGTACCTCTGGCTACCTAAAAGTGGTCTGTGTGGGAGCAGCACAAGTGTGCCTTAAAATGGTTTCTAGTTATGCCCCTGACATGGTCCCTTTAACCTGCTGGGCGGTCTGGACGAGCTCAGCTCGTCCAGTACCGCCGGAGGCTGCCGCTCAGGCCCTGCTGGGCCGATTTGGCTGAAATAAAAAGCAGCACACGCAGCCGGCACTTTGCCAGCCGCGTGTGCTGCCTGATCGCCGCCGCTCTGCGGCGATTCGCCGCGAGCAGCGGCGAAAGAGGGCCCCCCTAGCCGCCTGAGCCCTGCGCAGCCGGAACAAAAAGTTCCGGCCAGCGCTAAGGGCTGGATCGGAGGCGGCTGACGTCACGACGTCGGCTGACGTCGATGACGTCACTCCGCTCGTCGCTATGGCGACGATATAAGCAAAACAAGGAAGGCCGCTCATTGCGGCCTTCCTTGTTTATTCTGGGCGCCGGAGGCGATCGGAAGATCGCCTCCGGAGCGCCCTCTAGTGGGCTTTCATGCAGCCAACTTTCAGTTGGCTGCATGAAATAGTTTTTTTTTTATTAAAAAAAAACCCTCCCGCAGCCTGCCTGGCGATCTTAATAGAACGCCGGGCAGGTTAAAGGACACCTGTAGTGAGAGGTATATGGAGGCTGCCATATTTAATTCCTTTTATGCAATACCAGTTGCCTGGCTATCCTGCTCACCCTCTGCCTATAATAATTTTTGCCATAGACCCTTAAAGGGGTTCTGTGGGGGTTTCTGAGGAGAAAAGCTGCCACTTACCTAGGGCTTCGATCAGCCCCATGCAGCGGTAATGTCCCACGACGTCCTCCTCCCATCTGCCGTCCCCCCAGCCGGCATCGGGCTATTATTCATCTGTCACGTCATCTGAGGCTTGATGCGCAGGCGCAGTACAACGGTTTCTTGTACTGTGCTTGCGCAGTAAGCTTCTGATGATGCAGACGGAAGCGAGTGGGTGCGCGGCCACTGTAGCGCAGCCGCAGTTGGATCCCATGCCGCGCTAGACCGGGGCTGGCGGCGCAGATGGGAGGAGAAAGGCGTGGGACATTACCGCTGCATGGGGCTGATAGAAGCCCAAGGTAAGTGTCTGTTTTTCTCCTCAGAAACCCCCCACAGAACTCCTTTAAAGGATACCCGAAGTGACATGTGACATGATGAGATAGACATGTGTATGTACAGTGCCTAGCACACAAATACCTATGCTGTGTTCCTTTTTTCCTTTCTCTGCCTGAAAAAGTTAAATAGCAGGTGTGTAAGTGGCTGACTCAGACAGGAAGTGACTATAGTGTGAGCCTCACTGATCAGAAATTCCCCCTTTTACCTCTTTCTATCTCTCAGAAGCCATTTTCTGCTAGGAAAGTGTTTTATAGTTGCAATTTCTAATCAGTGAGGGTCACACTGTAGTCACTTCCTGTCTGAGTCAGGACTGAGTCAGCCACTTATATACCTGATATTTAACGCTTTCAGCCACAGAAAGAAAAAAAAATGAACACAGCATAGTTAGTTGTGTGCTTGGCACTGTACATACACATGTCTATCTCATCATGTCACATGTCAGTTCGGGTATCCTTTAACAAGCATGCAGCAGATCAGGTGTTTCTGACTGAAGTGTGACTAGATTAGCTGCATGCTTGTTTCAGGTGTGTGATTCGGCCACTACTGCAGCCAAAGGGATCATCAGGAATGCCTGGCAACTGGTATTGTTTAATAAAGAAATAAATGTGGCAGCCTTCATCCATTTCCCTTCAGGTGCAAGTTGAGCTGAAAGTGAATGTGAGCAACAAAATATTCACATGTTGCAACTTCAGCTTTAACCACAAGGTGTCTCACTTTTCCCACACATTGCCGCTTTCTCCAGTGTACACTATGTATTCAGTGTTCACCATCACATGCAGGGCCCGATCAACTACTCCCTACAGTCCTTATCATTTTCTTACCATATCTGTGTAATATCTGTCCAGTGCCTGGTGATGAAAAACATTCTACAAAATAATGATAAAACAAATAAATACAGAAGTATGTCAAACAAGTTCATACAGGGCAACTTATTTAGAGAAAAGAGATAATTTGCATATTCAGTACTGGTGCATTGTGGGTAACCACAAATGTTCACTTATAGCTGAATTATTGCAAATATCCTTCTGTTTTAAAGAAAACCTGAACTGAAAATTAAAAGTCAAAATAAGCATACACAAGTCATACTTACCTCCTGTGTAGTCTACTCCTCAGTGTCTTTCTCCTGTCCCGCGTCCTGTTTGTTCACTGTGATCAAGGGAATTCTCCGTCCTCCATTTTGAAAATGGCCATTACCCATAACAGCTTTCTGGTCAGCACACTGTTAAACTGTAACATAGACCACTTGAGCCATAGGGAAACATGCACATTACCTGGTACATCAGTTTTCCTCTCAGCTATAACTGACAGCAACTGATATTTTACTGACAGCAACTGATATATTTCAGATCTGACAAAATATTGTCAGAACTGGAAGGGATTATTATCAGAAGAAAATGGTGAGCTTCTGAGAGGAACTGACGGCAAGGTCTATGTAATGTTCATTTGAAGTTACCTCATGTGTTTATTTTAAATATTTTTACTCAGTACAGGTTCTCTTTAAGAAGGCAGATCACAGCAAGCATTGCTTATTAGTAGGAGGGCTTTTCGGTCTATTTTATCCCCTATACTCTCCTAGGGGTTTGGGTCACCCCGAGTTGCTTAGTTACTCTTTTGTACTGATCCAAACTCTATCCCCCATACAGCCATGAAACAGGCTGTCTGCATGTGGGGTTGGTGTGGCTGTGTAAAATTTAAAGGATACCTGAACTGACATGTGACATGATGAGGTAGACATGGGTATGTACAGTGCCTAGCACACACATAACTATACTGTGTTCCTTTTTTTCTTTCTATGCCTGAAAGAGTTAAATATCAGGTATGTAAGTGGCTGACTCAGTCCTGACCCTCCCTGATAAAAAAACTTCCCTTTGTATCTCTTCCTTGCTCTCAGAAAGCCATTTTCTGCTAGGAAAGTGTTTTATAGTTGGAATTTCTTATCAGTGAGGGTCACACTGTAGTCACTTCCTGTCTGAGTCAGGACTGGGTCAGCCACTTGCATACCTGATATTTAACTCTTTCAGGCAGATAAAGAAAAAAGGAACACAGCCTAGTTATTTGTGTGCTAGGCACTGTACATACCCATGTCTACCTCATCATGTCACATGTCAGTTCGGGTATTCTTTAAAGCTATAGGCTTGCTATACATCAGCAGTTCTGATGCTAGCCTGGCTTACAGGATGAAAAGATATAATTTGCATATTCAGTAGTGGTGGTGCATTGTGGGTAACCACAAATGTTAAACATAGCCGAATTATTGCAAAATTCCTTCTATTTTAAGAAGGCAAATTACACCAAGCATTGCTTATTAGTAGGAGGGCTGTTTGGTCCCTTTTATCCCCCTGTACATTCCTAGTGGTTTGGGTCACCCTGAGCTGCTTGGTTACTCTGTTATTTTGTTTATGTACCAGAACAGATTCTCCCTATAAATATGGTGAGAAAATAACAGGAGGAGATTAACTCATGAGAAAAGATAACTGCATCAGTGCCCTAGTGGCTGAAAAGCTGCATTGAAAGTAGAGATAAATAATTAGGCCAGCTTGCATGCACGTTTAATGCAAATTATAGGAGGCTGGGAAATGAGCTAATCAAAGCTGGTAGTAAGTGCGTTTGATTGACTTGATTCTTAAGCCTGGTACACACTTTCAATCATGATTGGCCAATTTAACCAATTTTACCTCCTCTATGTAGTATGAGGGTCGACAGATATTGAATGCTATGGACAGATTGTGTAGATAAACCCTTATACTAAATGGAGGTGGTAAAATTGCTCAGTGATTGGCCAATCATAATTGAAGGTGTGTATCAGGCTTAAAGTGGACCAGAGACGAGACGAAGCGCCCTCATGTTTTTTACCATATATGTCAGTGGGAACATTAGAGAAAACACCTACCCTGCTCTCTGTTTCATCCTTCACTGCTCAGCCTGCTTGTTATCAGCCCTGATGCAATCCCCCACATAGCATTCAGTCTGGCTTTGCTCAGGAATCATTATAGCTGAGTCTGTCTTCTCTGATGTCTTTTCAAGCCCAAGCCTGCCCCCTTGTGGCTCTGCTGTAGTGACTCAGCTATAATGATTCCTGAGCAAAGCCAGACTGAATGCTCAGTGGGGGATTTTATCAGGGCTGGAACAAGCAGGCTGAGCAGTGAAGGATGAAACAGAGAGCACGGTAGGTGTTTTCTCTAATGTCCCCACTGATATAAATGATGAAATACATGCTGGTGCTTCATCTCTGGTTCAGTTTAAGCTGCATACAATTAGCGTTGCATGCAATCATTTGCATCTGGTTGACCATCTCTAGTTATGTGTAAGCTCTACTGAGAGCCGCTTTGTTAAAAATGGCGCTGCCATAGGTGGTAGTGTAAAAACCCAGTGGCGTATCTAAGGAGCTGTGTGCCCCGATGCAAGTTTTACATTGGGGGCCCACCAAGCAATCTATACATAACAATTGATACGGCGCACCAAAACCTGCCAATGGCAACTACAGTGTCAGAGGAGCAAGAAGGGGATGGGGAACAGTTTGTTAATGATTACCACTGTTCAAAGTATCTATAGAAGTGATTATTATGGGCACAGGACCAATAGAGAGCTAATACTGAAGTTAAGGGAGGGCTCCTCGGGGCCCCTCTGGCCCAAGGGCCCCAATGCGGTCGCTACCTCTGAAACCCCTATTGCTACACCCCTGTAAAAACCGCAATTAGTGGTTATGCACCATTAATAACCACTTATAGCTTCTATTTATTATTTATAGCTGCTTTTCGCGGCTTTCAACATTGCGGTTGCGGAGATAGTGGGCTAGGTTTAGGAGATGTGGTCTTTAGTGTTGGGAGTGGGGGGGGGGGTTCCTTAGGGGTTAAAGCTGGACACAAAAGGAGGTTAAAGTCAGGTGCCAGGGGTGGTGGTTAAGGTTAGGCACCGAGGGGGGGTTCAAATTAGGCACCACATAGGGGTTCAGTTTAGGCACAGGGAGTGGGGGGTGGTGAATGATTCCAAGCTGTACTGAAATTGTAAAAAAGTTTGCAAACAGTCAGGAAACTTTATTATTGTTTGATCATCAGCTCTCCAGGCTGGAATCCACTAAAGCAATTTTTTGAGCGTTTTTACAGATCATTTTAAATTGCTAGCGATTTCCCTAAAGGCTTTGCCAATGTACACTCACTAACTAAAGGATTATTAGGAGCACCTGTTCACTTTCTCATGAATGCAATTATCTAATCAACCAATCACATGGCAGTTGCTTCAATGCATTTAGGGGTGTGGTCCTGGTGAAGACAATCTCCTGAACTCCAAACTGGATGTCAGAATGGAAAAGAAAGGTGATTTAAGTAATTTTGGGCATGGCATGGTTGTTGGTGCCAGAGGGGCCAGTCTGAGTATTTCACAATCTGCTCAGTTACTGGGATTTTCACGCACAACCATTTCTAGGGTTTACAAAGAATGGTGTGAAAAGGGAAAAACATCTAGTATGCGGCAGTCCTGTGGGCGAAAATGCCTTGTTGATGCTAGAGGTCAGAAGAGAATGGGCCGACTGATTCAAGCTGATAGAAGAGCAATAACTGAAATACCCCTCATTACAACCGAGGTATGCAGCAAAGCATTTGTGAAGCCACAACATGCACAACTTTGAGGCGTATTGGCTTCAACAGCAGAAGACCCCACCGGGTACCACTCATCTCCACTACAAATAGAAAAAAGAGGCTACAATTTGCACAAGCTCACCAAAATTGGACAGTTGAAGACTGGAAAAATGTTGCCTGGTCTGATAAGTCTCGATAGAGTTAGAATTTGGTGTAAACAGAATGAGAACATGGATCCATCATGCCTTGTTACCACTGTACAGGCTGGCGGTGGTGATGTAATGGTGTGGGGGATGTTTTCTTGGCACACTTTAGGTCCCTTAGTGCCAATTGGGCATCATTTAAATGCCACGGGCTACCTGAGCATTGTTTCTGAACATGTCCATCCCTTCATGACCACCATGTACCCATCCTCTGATGGATACTTCCAGCAGGATAATGCACCATGTCACAAAGCTCGAATCATTTCAAATTGGTTTCTTGAACATGTCAATGAGTTCACTGTACTAAAATGGCCCCCACAGTCACCAGATCTCAACCCAATATAGCATCTTTGGGATGTGATGGAACGGGAGCTTCGTGCCCTGGATGTGCATCCCACCAGTGGCGGCTCCAGGAAAATTTTTTAGGGGGTGCTATGCAGGTGCTGGACCAATTTCCGGGGGAGCTGACGACCTGCGGCGCGCGAAGCGCGCCGCGGCGAAAAAATGGGCGTGGTCATGACCGGATGAGGGCGGGGCTAACTGTAATTTAAAGTGAACCCAGGGTGAGAGTGATATGGTGGCTGCCATATTTATTTCCTTTTAAACAATACTAGTTGCCTGGCAGCCCTGCTGATCTATTTGGCTGTAGTAGTGAACTGAATTACACCAGAAACAAGCCATGCAGCTAATCTTGTCAGTTCTGACAATATTGTCAGAAACCCCTGACTTGCTGCATGCTTGTTCAGGGTCTATGGAAGAATAAGAGGCAAAGGACCAGCACGGCAGCCAGGCAACTGGTATTGCTTAAAGGGAGATAAATATGGCAGCCTCAA
Organism: Hyperolius riggenbachi; assembly: GCF_040937935.1. Lineage (NCBI taxonomy): Eukaryota > Metazoa > Chordata > Amphibia > Anura > Hyperoliidae > Hyperolius > Hyperolius riggenbachi. The sequence goes on from NC_090647.1 coordinate 22,729,180, forward strand.
TATTATTCTCACCTCGGGTTCCCTTTAAAAGTGCAACGCAAAGACAGAGGGCCCAAGTTTTGGTGACCCTTTTCCCAGAAAATTCACATAATTGTGCAGGTTTTCTCAAGAAAATACACGTAATGTGAGCAGATTTTAACAAAAAACACGTCCAATGACCCCAATATGCACAATCGTTATCAGATATGACCCCAATATGCACAATCGGTAGCAGATATGACCCCAATATGCACAATCGGTAGCAGATATGGTCCCAATATGCACAATCGGTAGCAGATATGGTCCCAATATGCACAATCGGTAGCAGATATGGTCCCAATATGCACAATCGGTAGCAGATATGGTCCCAATATGCACAATCGGTAGCAGATATGGTCCCAATATGCACAATCGGTAGCAGATATGGTCCCAATATGCACAATCGGTAGCAGATATGGTCCCAATATGCACAATCGGTAGCAGATATGGTCCCAATATGCACAATCGGTGGCAGATATGGTCCCAATATGCACAATCGGTAGCAGATATGGTCCCAATATGCACAATCGGTGGCAGATATGGTCCCAATATGCACAATCGGTGGCAGATATGGTCCCAATATGCACAATCGGTGGCAGATATGGTCCCAATATGCACAATCGGTGGCAGATATGGTCCCAATATGCACAATCGGTGGCGGATATGGTCCCAATATGCACAATCGGTGGCGGATATGGTCCCAATATGCACAATCGGTGACAGATATGGTCCCAATATGCACAATCGGTAGCAGATATGGTCCCAATATGCACAATCGGTGGCAGATATGGTCCCAATATGCACAATCGGTGGCAGATATGGTCCCAATATGCACAATCGGTGGCAGATATGGTCCCAATATGCACAATCGGTAGCAGATATGACCCCAATATGCACAATCGGTAGCAGATATGACCCCAATATGCACAATCGGTAGCAGATATGACCCCAATATGCACAATCGGTAGCAGATATGACCCCAATATGCACAATCGGTAGCAGATATGACCCCAATATGCACAATCGGTAGCAGATATGACCCCAATATGCACAATCCGTAGCAGATATGACCCCAATATGCACAATCGGTAGCAGAAATGACCCCAATATGCACAATCGGTAGCAGAAATGACCCCAATATGCACAATCGGTAGCAGAAATGACCCCAATATGCACAATCGGTAGCAGAAATGACCCCAATATGCACAATCGGTAGCAGAAATGACCCCAATATGCACAATCGGTAGCAGAAATGACCCCAATATGCACAATCGGTAGCAGAAATGACCCCAATATGCACAATCCGTAGCAGATATGACCCCAATATGCACAATCCGTAGCAGATATGACCCCAATATGCACAATCCGTAGCAGATATGACCCCAATATGCACAAACCGTAGCAGATATGACCCCAATATGCACAATCCGTAGCAGATATGACCCCAATATGCACAATCAGCATCACCTGAAAAAGAAAAGAAAAACCCATTTACTCACCTACAGCCAGAAGACCTTCTTTCCCGACCTCCTGTCCCGAGTCCCGACCTCATTGTGGCGCGCAGCCCCCGCGCGCCCACGATCCTCTTCCTTCCCGACGTCACGACGAGACTTCCTGCCTGCATGCAGAGAGCAGGGCTACGGGAAAATGGCCGCCCGAAGCCATGCACTGCAGACTCGAAGTCTGCAGAACAGGGCTCCGGGCGGCCATCTTACCGTAGCCCTGCCTGCTGCTCCGTGCTGCCGCTGTGTGAACTGACTTGGCGTCTTTTAGACGCCTGAAGTCAGTTCACTCCAGGGGGTGCTTTGGGGGTGCTTGGACAATTCTAGGGGGTGCTCGAGCACCCCCTTGCACCCCCCTGGCGCCGCCCCTGCATCCCACAAATCTCCATCAACTGCAAGATGCTATCCAATCAATATGGGCCAACATTTCTAAAGAATGCTTTCAGGCAGCAACTTTTTGAATCAATGCCCCGTAGAATTAAGGCAGTTCTGAAGGCGAAAGGGGGTCAAACACCATATTAGTATGGTGTTCCTAATAATCCTTTAGGTGTGTGTAAGTGGATGGAGATAAACCCACTGAAGCGATTGCAGGACATGCAGCATTTTAGGAGCATTTGCGAACCAGTGTAAAGTATTGAATTGCTGGCAAATTGCTTATGAATCACTACACATAGCGATTTTGTGTGTGATTTTGAATTACTGCAAACTAAAAAAATAATAATTTAAAATGACCAACCAGAATTGAAATCACTAATTGCAAATCGTAATCCCAATCGCTGGTTACACTTTTTCAAATCGCTACCAAAATTGCCAGAGAAAACGCTCATGAAATTTCTTACAAAACACTAATTCAAAATTCCAGGCCTCCTGGTAGATTGCGTGGCTTCTTCCTCAAATGGACCCCAGTCTGTGGCAGAGATATTAGCCAATGAGTGAGGTGGGGACATTTTATTATTTACAATTATTATTGATTTATAGCACTGACATATTCCGTGTGCTGTACAATGTACAGACATGAGATACAAACTTAATACAGACAATGGTATGTACAAAATATAAACATTGGTACATATTACAGAATTGGCAGACATAGTAACTTCAGTGACAAATGTAACATAATGAACACAATGTATGGCAAATTCCAAAACACAAATAGGGTGAGAGAGTAGGGTCAGAGAGGTGTAAGCAGGGGAGGGGACAGCTGCAGTGTCAGAGAGGTGTAAGCAGGGGAGGGGACAGCCTCAGTGTCAGAGAGGTGTAAGCAGGGGAGGGGTCAGCCACAGTGTCAGAGAGGTGTAAGCAGGGGAGGGGACAGCCGCAGTGTTAGAGATGTGCAAGCAGGGGAGACGACAGCCGCAGTGTCTGAGAGGTGTAAGCAGGGAAGGGGACAGCTGCAGTGTCAGAGAGGTGTAAGCAGGGGAGGGGACAGCTGCAGTGCCACAGAGGTGTAAGCAGGGTAGGTTACAGCCGCAGTGTCAGAGGAGTGTAGCAGGGGAGGGGACAATTGCAGTGTCAGGTGTAAGCAGGGGAGGGGACAGCTGCAGTGCCACAGAGGTGTAAGCAGGGTAGGTTACAGCCGCAGTGTCAGAGAGGTGTAAGCAGGGGAGGGGACAGCTGCAGTGTCACAGAGGTGTAAGCAGGGTAGGTTACAGCCGCAGTGTCAGAGGGGTGTAGCAGGGGAGGGGACAATTGCAGTGTCAGGTGTAAGCAGGGGAGGGGAGAGCAGCAGTGTCAGAGATGTGTAAGCAGGGAAGGGGCAGCTGCAGTGTGAAAGAAGTGTAAGTAGGAGGGGAAACAGCCGCAGTGTCAGAGAGGAGTAAGTAGGGGAGGGGACAACCACAGTGTCAGAGAGGTGTAACCTGGGGACGGGGCAGCTGCGTGTCAAAGAAGTGTAAGTAGAAGAGGAAACAGTTGCAGTGTCAGGGAGGTGTAAGCAGGAGAGAGGGCAGCTACATTGTCAAAGCGGTGTAAGAGGGGAGGGTACACTGTCAGAGAGGTGCAACAAGTCCTCAGAGGGAAGGCCCTATAAGTAACGTAAAAAATAACCTTTATTAGGCATGCATTAAAATCTTGAATTTGAAAGGTATCTACTAACTATAAAAGGGTCTATACGCATGCAACAAAGGTGTTGGACAAATACTACACAGAGCTGCAGTGATGCCTTTCTTCTTTCTCCCCTCACCAGTTAGGTAAATTCTGATAGTCTATAGACTCTAGCAATGATATGCTGACAATTCTCTTGGCATCTAGCTTAATATAGCCAGATAGGATTAATGCACTGGTCATTCAGGACAGTACAAGTGGGTGCAAGGTCCTTTACATAACACAACTAATACCTAACATGTTTCGCCCTAAACATAGGGGTTCATCAGGGGATCACCAGTGTGTAAGAGAGTAAAACAACAATACAACAGCCCCCACCAAAGACATAAAGGCTGTTACATGTATTGCTACTATCAGAGCTTTGTTGTTTCCTGTGAGCAGACACTGTTCTTAGTTACTCACCAACTACTTTCTGAGTTTGACCTAAAAATGTGCACTACAGGGATTTAACCTTCCCAGCGTTCAATTTCCCCAGGATTTCTGTGCAAACAGTGATAAAATTTATTTTTAAAACTTTTTTTTCCTGTAACTTGCCAAAATGTGTCAAGCAAGGGTCTAGTATACAGTGCAGGAGAGTATTGATGTGTATGCATGTTTATACTGTTCACAGCATGTTTTTTTGAACGGACATTTCTGTCCATACCGCTAGGAGGGTTAACTGTTTATATTTACTTATCAACCTAATTTTTTAATTCTTGGTTAGTTGGTTTTAAATTCACCTTCTTGTATAAACAACCTATAGGCAGGACATCTATAGAGGCAAGGATAACCATTTTCTGCCCAGAGCAGCTATCAGATCTCATTCAGGAATATCAGCTCTGCATATAAATCAATTTCCATAATTTACAGAAAGGAGGCCCCATGAATCAGAGACAGCAGATTCTGCAGACTTGGCCAGCAGAGTGAAATGATATTATGCACTGGTAAAATAACATTAATAAAGTTATGTAAAACTTTGCAGAAAGTTTGCATTAAAGGGATCCTAAACTGAGAAGGATATGGATTTTTCCTTGTTGCCTGACTCTCCTGCTGATCCTGTGTCTCTACTACTTTTAGCCACAGCCCCTCAACAAGCATGCAGATCAGGTGCTCTGACTGAAGTCAGACTGGATTAGCTGCATGCTTGTTTCAGGTGTGTGATTCAGCCGCTACTGCAGCCAAAGAGATCAGCAGGACTGACAAGCAACTGGTATTGTTTCAAAGGAAACATCCATATCCATCTCAGTTAATGTTCCCTTTAAGTGTAACCTCAGTAACTTATGAACCGCTGGTATAGTTGGAGACTTCTTGAGTATGTATGCGCCTTTTGATAAGGTTCTTGAGTGTACTGCTGATGTCCTTAGTCCTCAGGCAGGAAAATATGGAGTTGTCCATGTGGGCTACAAAAGTATAGAGGCACAGAATCAACATGTTCACATCATCAGAACATGGCAGAGGTAGGGTTGTATGGTGGAACATTTCATTCAAGTTTGCTTTGAGTGTGACCTCAGTTAGAAATAGTATGAACAGCTGGTATTGTTGGAGACTTCATGAGTATCCACCTTTTGACGAGGTTCTTGAGTGTCCTTCTGATCTCCTTAGTCCTCAGGCAGTAAATTATGGGGTTGGCCATGTGGGGTACGAAATTATAGAGGCAGAGAAGCAATACATTCACATCCTCGTTGAGAATCAGTTTGACCTGGTTAGCTATATAGACAAATATCCGTGGAATAAAGTACAAACAGATCACTCCCAACTGTGTAGCACACGTATAAAAGGCTCTTTTCCTACTTTCGGACTGGGTCTGTATAATGATGACTCTGATTATGATGCCATAGGAAAATAAGATGAAGAACAAGGGCAGGAGAAGCACGAACATGGCAATTCCAAAGATTGTCCTCCTCTGGGATGACACGTCGTTGCACGCCAAGGACAGGACGCCAGAGTTAGTACAAAAACAACTCCTGATGTTATTAACACAAAGTTCTATGCCAGAGTCCACGAGGGCAATGCCCAAAGCAATAACAGCTGTGATGACCCAGAATGAACAACAAGAAATGATGATGCGCCGATTGTTGATAATCGACGGGTATCTCAGAGGCATGCAGATGGCCACATAACGGTCGATGGCCATCATCAGTAGAATGTATGAATCGAAGCTTCCTAGAAAGTGGACACAGAAGACTTGGAAGATGCATCCAGCAAAGGATATGGAACCATCATCAAACCAGTACTTGGCAATAATCTTTGGCAAGGTGACCGTATCGAACAGTAGGTCAGAAATGGCAAGGTTCAAGATGATAACATACATAGGTTGGTAAAGACGTCGGTTACACGTGATCAAAGCTATCACGGTGCCATTGGAAAAAAAGGATACGAGATAAACCAGAAACAAAGTTACGGAGACTACTGTGTGGAACTTGTCTTCAATGCCTGGAAATCCAAGTAGAATAATCTCAGAGGTGTTAGATTGATTATCCATGGACTGATGAAACATCGGAGTGAAACACTTTCCTGAAACACAGAAATAAAGAGTGTTAACAATCAGATCACAATCTCGATCACAAACAGAGAGCTGTTTTCACATGAAGGGCCATATGCAATTCACTTTTTCACCTAGGTGATATTTTCATAACTAAATTAAAATGGCTTTTAAATCACTAGTAAGCCAACAAATACTTAAAGCGGAACTGTAAATACTTTTTAAATACACTGTTTCACTTACCTGGGGCTTCTGTAAGCCCCCAACAGCCGTCCTGTCCCATGCCGGTCCTCCACGATCCTCCGTTCTCCAGCCGCCGCTCCGTTCTGTACCTCGACTTGTAAGTCGAGGCCAGCGCAGCCCTGCCAAGCGTATCTTTTCTTTGTGTTCCCCTCTGCAATAGCACAGAACGTGAACAAAGGATACGTATACGCCAGAGCCACGCAGGTGCAGTGGCCCAGTGGCGAAAGCGAAAGTAGCTGGCGGCGGGCAAATGGAGGCTCGTGGAGGACCGGCGCGGGACAGGACGGCTGCTGGGGGCTTGCAGAAGCCCCAGGTAAGTGAAACAGTGTATTTAAAAAGTATTTACAGTTCCGCTTTAAAATAATTTTTACAGGAGTTTTTCACCTTCTGTTTGGTACTTTTTCCATTGCAAAGTGCTAAACAGTTATTTTAAATTGAAGATAAAAAATGATCTCCTAGGAGAAAACTCAGTAGAAAAAGTGAATTGCATAGGGGCCGAGGAGTTGTGAACTATGAGTAGTCAGGTGTATATTTTTATCAATGTTACCCGGCAACAGAGGCGTATTAGTGCTGTACATATGTGTCCATTCTGGATCGATAAAAATACTTTGACCATTCCCCAGGGAGAACCAGCTTTTACTTGGTGGTCACAGGCCTGGCAGAATTCTGCTGCAGAATGTCTTTTTACTGACTTAAATAGACTCTAAAGTGAGTCTAAATTATCTTTATTAACTTGAATCATCACCCTCAGCCCTGCTGAACCGTCGCTATCCCGCGGCAAAACGAGGGGTTTATATCCCCCAAATCCCCTCTGCAAAATCCACGACTTTCTTGGTCGTGGATTTTGCAGCTCATGGAGGCAGAGCTTAGGGCTGCAGCTCTGCCTCTCAGCGGATCAATCTGCCCGCAGATCTGTGCCTCTCCCCGCCCCTCTCAGTGAAGGAAGACTGAGAGGGGCGGGGAGAGGCGGCGATCAGCTGGGATTGACGTGCTGAGAGGCAGAGCTACAGCCATTAGCTCTGCCTCAATCAGGAAGTGCTTCCCTGACACAGGAGAGGGGATTTGGGGGGTATATACCCCTTGTTTTGCCGCGGGATAGCGACGGTTTAGCAGGGCTGAGGGTGATTCAAATTAATACAAGTTAATAAAGAGAATTTAGACTCGCTTCAGAGCCTCTTTAAAATAAACATTTTTCAGTGACATGTTCAAATCCATTTTCTCAAAAACTACAAGGTCTTTTTTGGGGGAAAAAATACTCTTGTTCCAACTATTCTCCTGAAGATACCTGGCAAATTTAGTGAAGATTGCATTTATTGAGGGCTTAGTAATTAACCGTGGAAATCGGCAGCATTGACAATAATGTAATTTCGGAAATTCCGTCTGAATTGTTGCGGAAAACCGCGGAATCAAAAACTCACTTTTTGGAAGAAAGTGGAAAATTTGTAAATCAGCATTTATGACCATACCTAGCTCCAGGTTAATAATACTTAACTTTTTTTTACCCATTATCTTTTCCTGTAAGCAGAAAGGAAATGTGTACAAAAATATGAGTTTTTTTAAGCATCTTTTAATAGTGTAATGGTTAAGGCCTCTGCCTCTGACACAGAGACATATATTTGAATCTCAGCTCTTCCTTTTCAGTAAGCCAGCACCTATTTAGTAAAGAAACCTTGGGCTACTACTGCTTACAGAGCGCCCTCTAGTGGCTGCAGCTCTGGCAATTTGAGTCTGCTCAGGGAAAAGCGCTATATAAATGTTTTGTCTCTTTTCATGTCAAAATTTACCTATTGATTTTCAAGGGGAATATTTATTTGCTGCCATTCTTGCATTGTTAATGGCACAAGCCTCAAGCCTGGTACAGTTGGTCATTGGGTGTCTGGGGTTCAAATTCAGAAAGGGGAGTGGAGCCACACACAACCAATCAGATTTGTTTCATTTTAATGCAAATTATTGATGCCAAAGACTGCAATCCTCATCAGCTAGGTAATTGAGTAATTGTGTGTTAGGATTAGAAAAAGTGGGAGGAGCCAAGACCAGCAAAATACATACCCGGGCAACGCCAGGTCATCAGCTAGTATGAGATACGGCATACATCTGTAATTATCACAAGATAATTGGGCTTAACACGATTATGTAAAAAAGGTAATTATCAAGAAAAACAAAAATTCTGAAAGGTCAGATCTACTAAAGTGCCATTAAAGCACACCGGACCCGAGGCAAAGCTACGTGAGGTTAGCACAGAGATGTGCCCATGCTGGATCCACCTACCTCTGTGCATTGTCTGTTCCTCTCCTAGTTCCTCCCTGGTTCCCATAATTACTCCTTGAAAATGTTGACTTTTGGCTTGAGTCAGATTTTCAGACAGGGAGAGGCGGGCTTGCTGCCATGTTCTCTCCTATCACCCTCCTGTTCCCTCCTCTTTAGGTGAGTGAATGGAACGGGAAAGAGGAGGAAATGGGAAGGTGATAGGAGGGAACATCGCAGCAAGCCTGCCCCCCCAAAAGGGGGGAACAGACATGCACAGAGGCTGGTGGCATAGGGATCACCATAGAAGTCATAGTGGCTCCTATAGGGCCCAGTGTGCGTGGCCAGCGGTGATGATATGGGGTCCATGACAGGCCTCGTAGAGACCTGCAATCCCCCCCCCCCCACCTTGCTGATGTGCAGAATACCGTCAGTGAGAGCACAAGACAAGTGACTCACCTCCCCGTGTTCCTCAATAGTCTGAAGGAGTCCTCATCTCCATGACTACAGCTCCCTCTAATTATAGACATTTAGACACCTGGAGATGATGGATCGTTGATGGAGCCTGTAGAGGTGAGTTACTTGTCTTATGCTTCTGCTGTCACTACTCTGCATGGGAGGGAGAAGGCTGAATCTGGTTACCTATACAGGGGTCCTTCTACCTACCTATACTGGGGGTCCTTCTACCTACCTATACTGGGGGTCCTTTTTGCTGCCTAAACTGGGTTGAACTACTTCTTCATACCTACACTGGGGGGTGGGGTGTCATTCTGCCTACCTATACTGAGGTCCTTCTACCTACCTATACTGGGGTCCTTCTGGCTGGCTATACTAGAGGGGAGGCTGCTTCTTCTTCATACTACACTGGTGGGTCCTTCTGCCCACTTATAATATGGGATCCTTCTACCTATCTATGATAGGGCCCCCAGCCAACCTATACTTGGGGCCCTCTGACTACCTTCTGGCTATCTTTGCTTTGGGGCCTACCTCTGGCTACCCATATTGGGAGTCCTTTGGCATACCTGTACTAGGGGTCCTTCTGCCTGCCTATAATGGAGGGCTACCTCTGTACCTCTGCCTACCTATACTATGGAATCTATTTCTGGGGGGGGGGGGGGGGGGTACTTATGGCTAACTATATGGGACACCTTGTCGTCACCTTTACTGAGGAGGATAATTCTGGCTACCTGTATGGGTGGCCAGAAGTAGCCATCCCATTTCCAGGATATTCATATGCATGTTCTTTAATGTAGTTAGAGGTTTGGGTCCCTCCCGCAGAGGATTACCTATTGTGGTGGAAGGGTCAAGTACCTAGTAATTTGCATGCAAACTATTTTGGAAACTAACATCCTCCAACAATGGAAATTTGGTGCATCTGGTTTTAATTCAAGGTGTGCACATTGTCTATAAGTAGGCTCTACAAATTTATGCAGCTAGTCATTTGGATGTAGTTTGTCTTAAGAAGCGCTGCCTTTTTCTGCTGTTTACCTGTATGGAGAGGTCAATTGGCCACCTCTACTGGTGGAGGGCAGGCACTACATACTTACATACATACTTGCTTGAGTTAGGTTCTGGAAGACCATAGACCTTTTACTGCGGCGTTGTCTGAACAACTGTACATCCTTAAACGAGATACGGTCCGTAAAACCAGGCAGTCCGGAATAAGATGAGGCTGTGAACAAACAGCCCTTTTTATCCTCCCCTCCCCATTTCTGTTCTGTAGATCATGTTATAAAAATGTCAGTATTCCTTCCTTCTGAGCAGAACAAATAGCAGGACTTCATGTTATTGTGTTCCAGTATCCAGTAACTGAGAAACCTAAAGTCAGATTTACACGTCATTAGCCAGATGAAATTGGTTATAATTACCTCTATATTAAGTCCCGCCTAATTGGCGAACACGCACGGCACAGGACGTCTGCCGGTAGATTGCCGCCCATGCCTCTGGGAGCTGAAGAACAAAGAATGGCTTCAGGAGTTCATTCACTGAAAAATAAGACAAACATTATTACCGTTTAGTAACTTTATTGGGTAACACCTGACGTCAAAAGACGCTGTTGCATTTTCTCACGTGTTGTCCTGTGTACAAAGTGCGCTGCGCCTGTGTCACATGATCCCTCCTAATAAATCACCGGAAAACTCCAGGATTACCATCGGGCGCCGGTGTGAGCGTTATATGGCTTTATGGTGCCGAAACTTCCTTACTGACACTTCCTCTTCTCTGCTTCTCCTTATTAACTCTTCAGGGTATATTTACTTTAGAACCGATCACAACAGCCTAGGCTCAGCATAACATCATTAATGGATGACTATCGTGAAGCATGCTTAGGTGTGTCCTACATATCCTGGCATAAATTAGATTTGTAATATCTTATGTCCCCACTTATAACTGAGGGAATCTCTCCATTGGATTACACACCTCCCAACTGTCCCGCTTTGACTGGGACTGTCCCGAGCTGCGTGGTATTGTCCTGTGTCCCATGGCACCCATCCTTGTGTCCTGGAGTGCCCTCCCTGTACTGTGCTCCACGAGCGCAGTATATGCAGCAGTGTATTGGCACAGAGGTAGCAGTGGTTCTCTCACCCCCTCCTCCGGGCTCCAACAACATGCCCCTTTCACCGCTCACCTCTCGCTTTAGTGCCCAACATCTCCTCCTGCCTCATTTACTTCAAGTGGCACAAGGAGATGGAGATACCGGGCACTATAGCGAGAGATGAGCGGAGAGAGGCGGTTGCACATTTAAGGGAGGAGGTGCTGCGCATATACTCTGCATATAAACTAGGCTAGGTGAGCACACCACTAAACACCACAAGGAAAGCTATACCACCAGGGGGAAAGGGAGGAAAGGGGGTCGCTACACATCACCAGAGAGGCTATATGTGGAGTAGAAGGGAACTAAACACCACCAAGGAAGCGATATTGTGGACGAAGAGGCCACTAACACCACCAGGAAAGCTAAATTGGGGATATAAAGGGACACTAAACATCACTAGTGAAGTTATATTGGGTAGGGAGGAACAACTAGACACCAAGGACCTGTCTAGGGGTGGGAGGAGGGAGCACTAGTCACCAGGGAACTGTATAGGGGTGGTCATGCCATATGCAAAATAGGGGCATGACTAAAGGCGTGGCAGAGGCGAGTCTTACAGTCCCTTATTGCTGGTTAGGTTGGGGGATAAACAAATTATTGTATTTTGCTTATAATCATACTGCAGTGCAATGATAGTTCCAATGGTGAAACTATTGACACCGCGTCGTCTGTTGTGGTGTCTGTGCTCAGTGCTTCTATCTAAACTCTCCACCTGATCATTACTATTATTTGCAGTGCATGGAGAGCGTCACAGATGTTGCCTCTGCTCAGTGTCAGCGCTGTGTAAGTTCATTGTAATAATATGGTAGGACATTACACTATGACTATGGTAGGATTAGATTGTGAGCTCCTCTGAGGATAGTCAGTGACATGACTATGTACTATGTAATGTGCTGCAGAAGATGTCAGTGCTATATAAATACATAATAATAATATGGTAGGACATTACACTATGACTATGGTAGGATTAGAGTGTGAGCTCCTCTGAGGACAGTCAGTGACATGACTATGTACTCTGTAAAGTGCTGCAGAAGATGTCAGTGCTATATAAATACATAATAATAATATGGTAGGGCATTACACTATGACTATGGTAGGAGTAGATTGTGAGCTCCTCTGAGGACAGTCAGTGACATGACTATGTACTCTGTAAAGTGCTGCAGGAGATGTCAGTGCTATATAAATATGTAATAATAATATGGTAGGACATTACACTATGACTATGGTAGGATTAGAGTGTGAGCTCCTCTGAGGACAGTCAGTGACATGACTATGTACTCTGTACTGTGCTGCAGAAGATGTCAGTGCTATATAAATACATATTAATAATATGGTAGGACATTAGGCTATGACTATGGTAGGATTAGATTGTGAGCTCCTCTGCTGACAGTCAGTGACATGACTATGCACTCTGTAAAATGCTGCAGAAGATGTCAGTGCTATATAAATACATAATAATAATATGGCAGGACATTACACTATGACTATGGTGGGATTAGAGTGTGAGCTCCTCTGAGGACAGTTAGTGACATGACTATGTACTCTGTAATGTGCTGCAGAAGATGTCAGTGTTATATAAATACATAATAATAATATGGTAGGACATTACACTATGACTATGGTAGGAGTAGATTTTGAGCTCCTCTGAGGACAGTCAGTGACATGGCTGAGCCGGGACAAGGTCGTCCAGCACCCAAGGCTGAGACACCAAAGTGCGCCCCTCCATCCCTCCCACCCCAGCTGTCACACACTGATTGCTATCAGACTAAGAGGCGCCACAGGGCTCACAACCTCCCCAACACCTTAATATCTAGTTATCTGGCTTGCAGCCAGTCACTGCTATGTATCCCCTTTTCTTATTTATTTCTGCTTCAAACACAATTAGGAATGACAGCTGAATGAATTGTGTGCCCCCTCCTACACTGCGCCCTGAGGCTGGAGCCTCTCCAGCCTATGCCTCGGCCCGGGCCCTGCTGTAAAGTGCTGCAGAAGATGTCACTGCTATATAAATACATAGTAATAATATAGTAGGACATTACCTTATGACTATGGTAGGGATTAGAGTGTGAGCTCCTCTGAGGACAGTCAGTAACATGACTATGTACTCTGTAATGTGCTGCAGAAGATGTCAGTGCTATATAAATACATAATAATATGGTAGGACATTAGACTATGACTATGGTAGGATTAGATTGTGAGCTTCTCTGAGGACAGTCAGTGACATGACTATCTATGTACTCTGTAAAGTGCTGCAGAAGATGTCCGTGCTATATAAATACATAATAATAATATGGTAGGACATTAGACTATGACTATGGTAGTGATTACATTGTGAGTTCCTCTGAGTACATTCAGTTACATGATTATGCACTCTGTAATGTGCTGTAAAGGTGACCCAGGGGGTGCATATGGTAGTTTTTATTATTAGAATTTTATATAGCATTGACATCTTCTGCAGCACTTTACAGAGAATCTAGTTATGTCACTGACTGTCCTCAGAGGAGCTCACAATCTAATCCTACCATAGTCATAGTATAATGGCCTACTATATTATTATTATTATTATTATTATTATTATTATTATTTTTATTTTTATTATTATATATTAATACAGCACTGATATACTCTGCAGCACTTTACAGAGTACATAGTCATGTCACTGACTGTCCTCAGAGGAGCTAACAATCTAATCCTACCATAGTCATAGTATAATGGCCTATCATATTATTATTATTTTATTATTATGTATTTATACAGCACTGATATACTCTGCAGCACTTTACAGAGTACATAGTCATGTCACTGACTGGTGGGACAAGGTCCTCCAGCACCCAAGGCTGAGACACCAAAGTGCGCCCCTCCATCCCTCTCACCCTAGCCGTCACAAACTGATTGCTATTAGACTAAGAGGTGCCACGGGGCCCCCAACCTCCCCAACACCTTAATATCTAGTTATCTGTCTTGCAGTCACTGCTATGTATCCCCTTTTCTTATTTCTTTCTGCTTCAAACACAATTAGGAATGACAGCTGAATGAATTGTGCGCCCCCTCCTACACTGCGCCCTAAGGCTGGAGCCTCTCCAGCCTATGCCTCGGCCCGGCCCTGCTGACTGTCCTCAGAGGAGATCACAATCTAATCCTACCATAGTCATAGTTTAATGTCCTACCATATTATTATTATGTATTTATATATCGCTGACATCTTCTGCAGCACTTTACAGAGTACATAGTCATGTCACTGACTGTCCTCAGAGGAGCTCACAATCTAATTCCACCATAGTCATAGGCGATCTCTAACTAGTCTAAGTCCAGTTTTCAGAAAAAAACAACCAATCAACCTAGGTGACATGTGACATGGGTATGTACTCCCCTTCTCATACAAGCGCATCCACGCTACACAAGCACACAGTACACGGAGCTGCTTCTGCACTGCGTTTTTCTCATTGCTATTGCACATGCATACCCCCCAGCTTTTTGAGATGAGAAAGAGGGACACTTAAGCCATGCCCTGCCACACCCATCACCATGCCCCCATCACACCCCTGATCACACCCCCAACACACCCCTAGTCACGTATACCATAAAGATTTCATAAGAAGAATATGTTGTTTTATAATTCAAACCACACTGGCCCTTTCAATCCTGGTTCATTTTCCTTCATATTAACATTTTAAAATTAGTAATATATCCATTAACCTCCTGGGCGATACAATACGGTAATATCGCCAGGGGGCAGCACAGAACTTTTTTTTAATTTTGTTTTTTTTAATCATGTAGCTAGCCTAGCGCCAGCTACATGATAGCCGATGTGCAGCGGCATCCCCCCACCCCCACCGATTGCCTCCGGCGATCAGAGCAAACAGGAAATCCCGTTCAGAATGGGATTTCCTGTTTGGCTTCCCCTGTCGCCATGGCGACAATCGGGATGACGTCATCCACGTCAACTACGTCAGAGGGAATCCCGATCCACCCCTCAGCGCTGCCTGGCACTGATTGGCCAGGCTGCGCAAGGGGTTGGGGGGAGGGGGGGGCTGGCGGGTAGCTGCAAATCATTTTTAAGTAGAGAAATGTATATATTTACATAGAAAGAGGGACAAAGTCCTGAAATCGGGACAAATGAGGGAATAAGAGGGACAGAGGGCCAGGGCTCCCAAAGAGGGACGGTTGGGAGCTATTGCACATGCATGGCAGTCCGTGCACCTGCGCTGTGTGGCTACAGTCGTACAGACAGACAGGAGCGCAGCCACAAGGAGGAAGAGGAGGGGCTGTGCACCTCCGAGCATCTGGAGGCTTCCCCCTACTGATAGAAGTATAAGGCCCCGTTCACACTTGCGTTTTGGCAAATAAACGGATCGGATCCTGACCTGATCCTGATCAGAACCGTACGGTTCCGATCTGGATCCAGTCCGTTTGTATCAGGCATGCATCAGGCTGCCATCCGGATCCGTGGGCAAAAAATAGCAAAATTTGAAAAAAAAAAATGTTGGGGTCAGCAGAAGGTGCACCTGGTGCACCTGTAGAATCAGGTTCCTCCGCTGTAGGCCTCACCTCCACCTCCGACATTCTGCCAAAACAGCTCCAGCACGTCTGTCACTGCTGCTCCACTCCAGACATGCTTGGCCCATGTGTCCCCATCCGAAATGGCCGCTTGCATACGCATAGGAAGTGGGGTAGAATGTCAGGTTTTTGTAGGCAGTGTGTTCTGTGCCTTCCGTTCCGTTCTGTGTTCCTGATGGTGCTGTCAGGCTCAGGTCCGGCTCCGTTCCGGGTGCGTGGGCCGGAGATCCGAACCCAAAAAATAGTGCATGTTGGAAAAGAGTCCGGAGTCCGGATCCGATCCGGCTCCGTACTGTACGGAACGGACGCGTGTGAACGTCCGCATACACTTTACATTGCTATGCGGAACGTACGTTCCGTTTGCACAGTATGCGGTCCGGATCAGATCCGGAAAATCTGGATAGCGAACGCTAATGTGAACCGGGCCTTACACTTACAAAAAAAAAAATCTTCAGGTCTATATAGAGTGAACCTGAACTCAGAACTTCCTCTCTGCCCTACAAGAAATGCAACAACATAAAAACCTTTAAAGAAAAACATTTCTTTCCTGCAATAAATCTGAAGTGTGTCAACTTCCTGCTTTCATGGAAGCAGACAAAGGGTTAACATCCTGTGTTTACAAATTAACTGCTCTGCCTTGGCAGAGGAGATTCCTGAGCTGACACAGCTAAGAGATCAAATTCCAGTGGTGATTAGTCACAGATTAGGGGGAATTAGACAGGCTAAACTCTCTAAATACACACAGGGTGCATTTCTCTGTGTTTTGCTTCTGTCCTGTGCAAGAGTTCAGGTCCACTTTAACACAAAAAAGCAGTTACTGTAGTGCACTCTAGATTACTGAGATGATTGGAGCGTTGCCAGGTGAGAGCACCCTACATAGAAGTATGACTCACCCAACAATCGGCCAGATGGTCAGTAACGGGGGTTGGGGGGGGGGGGAGGGAGGCCTCCATATCTGCAGGGCTCACCCTGCCTCTTAGCACCCCCGGGTGTCATGGAAAACAGCATTTAATTGCCCTTCTCCATTAAGCTACATTAGCTATTGAACCACGGCTGTATTTATATTTTGCAGATCCTGTATTTGACAAACACTGATAAGGACGGCGTTATCCCAGCGCAGGGCGGAATCAATACTATTAATAACAGCACGACAGATGGTATAATGAATGACTGCCTTTCATGCCATCGCGATATAACGTGGTGATTGGGGCCGCAGAATTACACCACATTCTGTCATACAATACCGTAGACACACGTGAATCCAGCCACATAGTCATTGCAAAATAATTGTGTGCAGGGCCGCCATCAGGGGGGGAACAACTGACACTAGAGTGAGAGGCCCGGAGGCCTTCCCCCCCACACTGGCATTAAAGGAGACCTTAATGGTGGCTCTCCTCATGCTCACCACTCTTACTGAGAATGGGGGGTCGCTACTGACTAATGGAGAGGGATGGAGGAGAACGGGGGGAGCGTTGGGCCCACTAAACATGCCTGCTCCACCCCATTTTTCATTTTATTTTCCACTAAGGTATCCTTAATTCTATCCTATGAAAACACTTACTGGCGGGCAAGGGTTGGGTTGGCTAGTGGGCGGACATAGCAGCCAGTGGGAGGGCAAAGGCCTGATGATGTGTGAGGGGTCCAAAAATTTCTGATGGTGGCCCTGATTGTGTGTCTTTTTATAGCAGGTAGAAGTGCCTCGGGGGCATTTATCAAGAGTGTCTGAGACAAAATATTAGTAGGTTTTTAGAAATCCGTGCAGAACTGTCTCAGACATCCTAAGAAATCACTGAATAGTGCAAATTCCTTCTTAAACTGTTAGGAATAGGAGGAGTTAGGAAGGTCTCTCAGGCAGTGCACTGTGAGGAAAATTGCTGTTGCTGAGGTAACCAACACATCTGCTTTCAGCAGGCTCTGAGTGAGGGGGGAGGAGCCCTTCACAAATCACATCTATCCTGCACTGCTGCACTATCTGGAGAACTGCTATGAAGCACCTCTTAACCCTCCTGGCGGTTTGCTAAAAATTTGCCAGGGGGCAGCAAATCTTTTTTTTTTTAATTTTTTTTTTGTTTTTTCATGTAGCGAGACAAAGTCTCGCTACATGATAGCCGCTGCTCAGCGGCATCCCCCCAGCCCCTCCGATCAGGAGATCCCGTTCAAAGAACGGGATCTCCTGGAGGGCTTCCCCCATCGCCATGGCGACGGGGCGGGATGACGTCACCGACGTCATCGACGTCGTGACGTCAAAGGGGATTCCGATCCACCCCATAGAGCTGCCTGGCACTGATTGGCCAGGCAGCGCACGGGGTCTGGGGGGGAGCGGCTGCGGCGCGACGGATAGCGGCGGATCGGCGGGTAGCGGCGGCGATCGGGCACTGCACACAGCTAGCAAAGTGCTAGCTGCGTGCAGCAAAAAAAAATTATGCAAATCGGCCCAGCGGGGCCTGAGCGGTGCCTTCCGGCGGCATAGCCCGAGCTCAGCTCGGGCTTACCGCCAGGAAGGTTAATCTGCAGCAGTTTAGGGATGGATTTGCACTTTTCTTAACTGTAGTGCAGCTCTAGAAATACACGCTAAACTGCTGCTATTACGTAGGATTTGGGAAGTTTCTTACTATCATACAGAACATTTCCTCTGCTGGTTAGAACAGTTTTAGAAGAAAAATTGTCAGTAATGCTTTGATAAATCTGGCCCTTAGTCTCCCTGCACAGCAGCACGCATACTGGGAGTGGGGGCAGGGCAGGATTTTTGGAAAAGCCTCAAAAGGCCCATGTCTTGGGTGACTGCAGGCCAAGGGGCACCTGGACTTGAAAGAGGGGTTACTACATAGGAAATGGCTGAAAATGGGGGGCAACACATGGAAAAACTGATGCTAATGGAATTTGTTCATGTAGGAAAGGGGCTGCTGTACGTGGATTATACACATGGAAGAGGTAGGGCCGGTTCTCTCATGAAGCAAGGTGAAACACTTGCATGAGGTGCAGAGATTACAGGGGCCGCATGTTTGTACTGTGTTTACACTAACAGCATACAGTCAGAGTAGGAGGAGAAGTGAGAGGAGAGCGAGGTGAAGAGGTCATCACTGGGGAAAAATAGGGATGTTCATTCGGATTCCTCGGAAATGCAATTTCCACATTTCCGATCGGAAATTGCATTTCCACATTGGAATGTAGAAATCGGTAATACAAGTGCGGTAGGCGGATTTTCACGGACATTGTGGAAATTTCCACCGACTTTAACATCGATTTTCTCAAAAACGATAGGGTCTTTTTGAATTTTTTTTCCACTTGTTTCCAGTCTCCTGTTTAACAAACAGAACCTGAAATATTGGTGTTTCTAGCACCTACGCGGGTTGTGCTATTAAATGCTAAAGTTTAAAGTCTAAATCCCCATTCTCTGATTGGTTTATTCATTCTGAGTCTTCTGATTGTCATAAAATTACTGCATATCCATGATGCGGATTCTCTGCATTTTACATTACAGTCAATAGCCGCCAACTTTAGATGTTAATAGCAAAGCTCCCGTAGGTGCTAAAAACACCACATTTTCAGGGTATGTTAAAAAGAAGACTGGGAACAGGAGGACATTTTTTTTTTTCAAAAAGACCTGATAGTTTTTGAGAAAATTGTTGTGAGTGGAAAATATCCACAAAAATCCGCATCGGAATGCAGAAAGCGGAATCGGTAGTGGTAATTGGCAATGGTGGAAAACGGATGTTTCCGCGGAAGCAGAAATTGGCATTTCTGTCCATCCCTAGGGAAAAGCAGCTTGCTGTGCTGTGTGAGGAGTCTGACAGTGAGAGAGGACAGGGGAGGCAGGAGAGCAGCAGTGTTTTATTTGACTTGCACAGCAGAAGGGAGGTGGCACTGCTGTCCTGACTGAGGAGGAATGGAGTGGCTGAGGGTGAGCAGCCAGCCAGTGTGTTATTGTGTTGAGCTGCAGCATGTCATGTCTCATGGGGAGCGCTCTCGCCTTGCAGTGCTGAGCCCCTGGTTTGAATCCCAGCCAGGGCACATGGAGTCTGTATGTTCTCCCTATGTCTGTGGGGGTTTCCTCTGGCCACTCCGGTTTCCTCCCACATCTCAAAAACATACAGATAAGTTAAGTGGCTGCACCCTAAATTGTCCCAAGACTACGATTCATGCACTACACCATACATACATAGACATATGACCATGGGAGGGATTAGATTGTGAACTCCTCCAAGAGACATACAAGACAATATACTCTGTACAGCACCGCAGAAGATGTCAGCACTATATAAATAATACTGATGTATTCTATTGCCAATTAATTGTACTCTAGAACATGTGTATGATAATAACTGCCTGTACATTATTTTCATTTTCTATGAACTGTAACTAGGGCTTATTTTCAGAGTAGGGCTATTTCAAGCTTCCGCAAAAATCCGAAAAAAGACTTTCTGGCGGCGCTTTATTTATTTTCAGAAGTGAATACTGACTGCTGGAATCTCCCACCATTGTGTTATGCAACTGGCTGGAAATAAGGATAATGTGAGTGATAGTTAGTGGTGTCTGCTGCTGCTCATACTTACCTGTCCCTGGCTCAGAAAGTTAAACATTGCCCATCATCTACGCAGTGCAGAGCATTTTACAGCCTGGGAACAGCAGGTGCGGCACTGTTTGCTTAGCGATGAGCTGGTCATGTAAAGGATGTAGCTTGAATCTAACGATTATCAGACTACCACACTTCATTGTGCGATATCGTGGACAGTTTTTCGTTTTTGTATCGCAATTGGATCATGTTTCTGTTTGTTTACCATGTGCTATTGTTTTTTTTGTATGAGTTTGTAATTACTATGTACAGCAAAGTCCCCGTCATTAGGAACTCAGCCAAATGGAAGTCTCATCTAACCGGCATGCCTGAGGGGACTGTGTTTTGCAGGGGTTAAAATACTTACTGAGATCCCAGCGCCATCTTCTAAGCTTCCTGTAGCTCCTATTGGCTTTATGGTATCCGTGCACAGCTCCAGGCATGTGATGTGACCCGACACCTGTCAGGTGACACGCCAGGAGGCGTGCACGGAAGATGCAGGAAAGCCACCAGGTGCTACAGGAAGCTTACAAGACGTCACTGGAGGGTCGGTAACGGTAAGTATTTATTGCTGTACGGGGAGGGGGAGGGTTTATGCTTTTTAGGCCGTTAGCTCAAACAACCGGCAAGCACATGTATTCGGCTTCAGGTGGTCCCCGCCAGTGCCGAATACCAGGGACTCTGCTGTCATAGAATTAACCTCCCTGGCAGTAAGCCTGAGCTATGCTCGGGAGAGCTGCTGGTAGCTCAATGCAGAGTATAGCGCACAGCAGGCGTTTTTTACTCACCTCCCAGGAAATCCAGACATCGGTAGCTGTTCTTCTTCCTGTCCTCCAAGGCTCTGAATCACTCTGGTGAGATCGCAGTCAGTGATCTCACAACAGAGTTACAGCGCCACCCGGAGTACAGAGGGAGAATTGCAGTGCTGGAACCCAGGGAGGTGAGTAAGTGCAGAGGCTGCTGCTGGCTTTCTGGCGGCATTATTTTTCCTTATTTTAGGGTCTGAAAGTGAAACGTGCTGAAAAGACCCTAAAATCTGGAAATAATCATACGGCCAGGGAGGTTAATGGACCCTTTCCCTCACTGCTGCATGTGTGCCTGCGCTCTCTCCCTCCCTGCTGCATGTGTGCCTGCGCTCTCTCCCTCACTGCTGTGTGTGTGCCTGCGCTCTCTCCCTCCCTGCTGTGTGTGTGCCTGTGCTCTCTCCCTCCCTGCTGCTGTGTGTGCCTGCGCTCTCTCCATCCCTGCTGTGTGTGTGCCTGTGCTCTCTCCCTCCCTGCTGTGTGTGTGCCTGCGCTCTCTCCCTCCCTGCTGCTGTGTGCCTGCGCTCTCTCCATCCCTGCCTGCGCTCTCTCCCTCCCTGCTGTGTGAGTGCCTGCGCTCTCTCCCTCCCTGCTGCTGTGTGTGCCTGTGCTCTCTCCCTCCCTGCTGCTGTGTGTGCCTGCGCTCTCTCCCACCCTGCTGCATGTGTGCCTGCGCTCTATCCTTCCCTGCTGTGTGTGTGCCTGCACTCTCTCCCTCCCTGCTGCATGTGTGCCTGCGCTGTCTCCCTCCCTGCTGTGTGTGTGCCTGTGCTCTATCCTTCCCTGCTGTGTGTGTGCCTGCACTCTCTCTCTCCCTGCTGTGTGTGTGCCTGTGCTCTCTCCCTCCCTGCTGTGTGTGTGCCTGCGCTCTCTCCCTCCCTGCTGCATGTGTGCCTGCGCTGTCTCCCTCCCTGCTGTGTGTGTGCCTGTGCTCTATCCTTCCCTGCTGTGTGTGTGCCTGCACTCTCTCTCTCCCTGCTGTGTGTGTGCCGGTGCTCTCTCCCTGCCTGCTGTGTGTGTGCCTGTGCTCTCTCCCTCCCTGCTGCATGTGTGCCTGCGCTCTCTCCCTCCCTGCTGTGTGTGTGCCTGCGCTGTCTCCCTCCCTGCTGTGTGTGTGCCTGTGCTCTCTCCTTCCCTGCTGTGTGTTCCTGCGCTCTCTCCCCCCCTGCTGTGTGTG
Organism: Hyperolius riggenbachi; assembly: GCF_040937935.1. Taxonomy (NCBI): domain Eukaryota; kingdom Metazoa; phylum Chordata; class Amphibia; order Anura; family Hyperoliidae; genus Hyperolius; species Hyperolius riggenbachi. Next base: position 22,751,430 of record NC_090647.1, read on the forward strand.
TGCCTGCGCTCTCTCCCTCCCTGCTGTGTGTGTGCCTGTGCTCTCTCCCTCCCTGCTGTGTGTGTGCCTGCGCTCTCTCCCTACCTGCTGTGTGTGTGCCTGTGCTCTCTCCCTCCCTGCTGTGTGTGTGCCTGCGCTCTCTCCCTCCCTGCTGTGTGTGTGCCTGCGTTCTCTCCCTCCCTGCTGCTGCGTGTGTGCCTGTGCTCTCTCCCTCCCTACTGTGTGTGTGCCTGTGCTCTCTCCCTCCCTGCTGTGTGTGTGCCTGCGCTTTATCCCTCTCTGCTGCTGTGTGTGCCTGCGCACTCTCCCTCCCTGCTGCTGTGTGCCTGCGTTCTCTCCCTTCCTGCTGTGTGTGTGCCTGCGCTCTCTCCCTCCCTGCTGGGTGTGTGCCTGCGTTCTCTCCCTCAGTGCTGTGTGTGTGCCTGCTTTCTCTCCCTCAGTGCTGTGTGTGTGCCTGCTCTCCCTCCCTCCCTGCTGTGTGTGTGCCTGCGCTCTCTCCCTCCCTGCTGTGTGTGTGCCTGCGCTCTCTCCCTCCCTGCTGTGTGTGTGCCTGCATTCTCTCTCCCTACAGGAGAATAAGTCCATTACCTTCCCCCCATTGACAAGGGCAGTGTGGTGGTGGTGTTGGACACTGCTGCATACGAGTCCAAAATTTTTCGAAGCTTCCTGATCAGAATGTATATAAATATGTTTGTATGGATCCCTTTCCTGGTATTTGTAGAAATATTGACACTATACTTAATAAATCTTTGCATGAGAGTATCGTTGATCAAGGTTTATATGCATATCTTAAAGAGGCCCTCCATACAAAAATAACAAAAATCAGTCAGCGTTGCTGTAATGAAAAGTTATATTTACCTCTGAAGTCTTGTCCCATGAAACCGCCCCGATGACCCCACATCATTCCTCTTCCACCGCTTGGCCCCGCCTCCCCTCTCTTCTCCGAGAAAAACGCTAGGCTATTTTACTGCATTAAATTGCCTGGCGTTTTTTTCTCTGAGGCGCTGACTGATGTTTATTTTTTGTATGGAAGTCCTGTTTTATGAGAGTTGTCCTAAGACTCCTACACTGTACACCCTTCACAAAAATTCATAAAAATCTACCCAACCGACCCAGACGACCTATTGTCTGCGGTGTGGGTTCGGTGTGCTGGTTCCAGTGTGGGTTCTCTGGCTAAGTTTTTGGACCAGATCCTGCAGCCAATCGTTCAATCAACTCCTTACTATGTTCGTGACACAAACATGTTTTGGGATAATATTCAGACCTTGAAATTACCCGCTGAACCAGTTCTCTTAGTGATCTTGTATGCTGAAAGCCTCTACACCACCATCCCTCATGATGCGGGTGTAGAGGCGGTGGATTGGTATTTGATGACGCAAACAGACTTGTCTGATGCCCAGAGAAGGTTTCTTTTGTCACGTTTGATTATTGTGCTTCAGTGCAATTACTTAGAATTTAAAGGGGTGTTTTATATCCAATGTCGGGGGACGGCAATGGGTTCAAATGTGGCACCCTACTACACAAATATTTACATGGGCCTCTTTGGAGAGGCCTTTGTTTATCCTAATTCTCTATTCCACTAGCATGTTTTGTGCTGGTGGCGTTATATTGCTGACATCTTTTGTGTACGGTGGGGGGGGGTCACATGATTCCCTCTTGTTGTTTATCTCAAAATTAGAAGCATTTTGCCCCTTTATCCGCCTCACCTCTCATAATGATTCTACATCCGTTTATTTCCTTGATAAAGTGGTTATCAAGAAAGATGACAGAGTAGTCACTGACATGTATGTTAAGCATACTGGCAGGAATTCTGTCTGGTATTATAACAGCTTTCATCCCAGGGGGACAAAGGAGAGCATCCTCTTCAGGCATTTGCAACGTGTGGACAGAATTGTGAGTGAGTAACACATTAAAAAAAATGGGAGGGAGAGATGATTCAAAAATGTCGAGCCCGGGGTTACCCTGAAAGTAGTTTTTCCCCTAAGATACATACACTCTGGAGACCGATTGGTCCTCATCTTCCATGTGTGTCCCGCTACAATGCCTGCAGTGATTTGGTTTCACATTCTATTTGCAGACATTGGCACTTCCTTAGGGATGGGTTAGCTATGATTCCAGAGTTCAGATACCCCCTGATTATGTTTTTCAAAAAGGCACCGATGGTACGTGACAAAGTTTGAGACTCTAAGCCTAGAAATAAAAGTTTGGTTGGTATGTAGGCATAACTACTAAGAGATTAAAAGGCCGTGTATCCGTGTATCGAGGACAATTGGTCTCTGAACATTTTACCTTTATGGGCCATTCGGTGTAACAGCTTAAGATTATGGCCATCGATTGAGTTTCTAGTGATTGGAAGGGCGGTAGTAGGGAACAAGCCTTGCTTAAAATGGAGGCTTTTTGGATAAAACATTTAGGTACCTTCAGAGCCAGGACAAGGTCCTCCAGCACCCAAGGCTGAGACACCAAAGTGCGCCCCTCCATCCCTGCCACCCCAGCCGTCACACACTGATTGCTATTAGACTAAGAGGTGCCCAAGGGCCCCCAACACCTTAATCTCTAGTTATCTGGCTTGCAGTTACTTCCATGTACCCCCTTTTCTTATTTCTCTCTGCTTCAAACACAATAGGGGAATGATAGCTGAGTGAGTTGTGTGCCCCCTCGTACACTGCGCCCTGAGGCTGGAGCCTCTCTCACCTCTGCCTCGGCCCCGCCCTGCGCCCCCTCCTACACTGTGCCCTGAGGCTGGAGCCTCTCTCACCTCTGCCTCAGCCCCACCTGGCGCCCCCTCCTACACTGCGCCCTGAGGCTGGAGTCTCTCTCACCTCTGCCCAGCCCCACCCTGCGCCCCCTCCTACACTGCGCCCTGAGGCTGAAGCCTCTCTCACCTCTGCCTCGGCCCGCCCTGCGCCCCCTCCTACACTGCGCCCTGAGGCTGGAGCCTCTCTCACCTCTGCCTCGCCCCCGCCCTGCTCCCCCTCCTACACTGCGCCCTGAGACTGGAGCCTCTCTCGCCTCTGCCTCGGCCCGACCCTGGGTACCTTGGATGGAGGGTGGGTTAAACCGTGAATATGAATTGAGCTTCTGTTTGCGGATTTTTGAGGTGCTTTATTAGCATCTTTTTACTGTAGTAGATGTACATTTAATATGACATCCATATTTATTTGATTTTCTAATTTTTATATTCAGTGTTCTAATTTTGACATATATTGCTTTTCAGATGCCATGAAGGGGCCGTGGCTGACCTGTAGGGGGGGGGAGGGGGACTTTCTGTTTGATGGATAGGTCAGTTATTTACATTGGACCAGATCTGTCACGTTTGGACCACATATAGCATTGTGGGCAGCTTTTATATTTTTCAGCATTTTGTTTTTTTCACTTGGCCTTTTTAAGTGATATGACAGATCTATCCTTATGTTTTATTATTAGCGCTCTAAGTTTTGCATCGTCTGGCTGTGATCGCTGGCTTTGGGCATCCAATGATATTGTATTGGTGGTGATTGGCTGTCTTTTGCAACCACACCACCTTTATGTTTGTTAACTGGTAATGTATTGAGGGTGCCGCTCAGCCTCTATATACAATGCAGTGGTGCCCGTATTGTGCTACAGCGCAGGCGTGCTTCGTTTTCCCACTCTGCACAATTTGGTTACCATGGTAACCCAATTCCCTTCCTCTTCGATCCTGCTGACTGTTAGCTATGTGAGCGGTGTTTGATTCTTTGCTCGTCATTCATTATAAACTGGGCTCCCACTCCTCCCACTTAATTCTCATTGGCTGAGCCAGTGTGAGTGTCATTTTTGTTGGCCATTTCACACTGGCCTGTTGCTATGACAGTGCTGCCTTTTTGCAGCTCTGCCTTATCTTATTATACCAGCGTGAGCGGTGTTTACTCTGGTCGCTACGCGCTGGTTGGTTGTCATGATTTGTCACTCCGCCCCTTCCACAGGTGCTCCGGGGAGATTTTGCTCTCCTATAGCTGCTAGTGATGATGTAAGCTAGGGCGTGTGTTAGACCAGTGCCCACACTTTTTTGACTTGCGAACTTCTTTGAAAATTACTGAGCTTGAGAGATCTATGAACATTTAAAATAGCCAGGTATAGGTGCCACCAATATAGGTTAGAAAGGTATAAGTGCCCCCAGTATAGGTTAGCTAGGCATAGGTGCCCCCAGTATAGGTTAGCTAGGCATAGGTGCCCCCAGTATAGTTTAGCAAGGTATAAGTGCCCCCAGTATAGGTTAGCTAGGCATAGGTGCCCCCAGTATAGCTTAGCCAGGCATAGGTGCCCCCAGTATAGGTTAGCCAGGTATAGGTGCCCCCAATATAGGTTAGCTAGGCATAGGTGCCTCCATATAGGTAGCTAGGCATAAGTGGACCCCATATAGGTAGGTGCAACCCATATAGGTAGCATAGGTGCACTCCATATAGGTAACTAGGCATAGGTGCCCCCTCCCTCCATCCACTGGCCGCTGTTCTCCTCCACAACATTGTCACCCACCTCACTGGCACTGCATGCCCAGAGGGACATGCAGCACTGAGACGTGGACAGGAGAATGATGGGTAACGGCGGGTATACAGGTAAAGCACTTTCTATATACGCATCATTACCCACCGCTCTCCTCTCCACTGCGGGTCGCTGCTAATCTGAGGTCTCAATGCTGCCAGGCAAGCAGCGCCAGCGAAGGGGAACCCAAATTTGATGGAGGAGTGCGGCGGCGGCGGCCAGGGAAGAAGAGAGGCGGGCTAGGGAGGAAGGGGGATGGGCAGGACGCTGCTCTCACTTGCTGCACCTCTCCTGATTGGCTGTGTGCTGCTTTGCATAGGGCAGCAGAGCAGCAAAATGAAATGGTACGCTGGCGCTGCACACTGTCAGCATCTGGCGTACTATTTTAAAATGCAGACCGCGATATGCCCAACATTCCTTCGCAATCTATTGGTAGATCGCGTTCGACGCAGTGGGTACACCTATGCTAGACTGAGGAGTCAGCTTCCTGCGGTGAACAGGGTGAGTGTCAAGTGTTACTGAATGTTTCTATTAATTTATCTGTTGATATACTAACGTGTAGTTCCCCATCAGGTCTGCCGTGGCCACACCCAGAGTGCGTGCTCATTGGATGAGCATTCAGGTGTCCATACATGAAATAAAGGCGCCTGGAAAAAAAGGGCGCAAAGCCCCGAAATGCTGCAAAGAAGTAACATTTGGTTGCCCTGAGGCACCCGATTACTGGCAAGCAGCTATGCACCTGCAGCCATGCAACCAAATTTTTTTTTTTTGCTGCAAATCGCCTATGGCAGCGCCTTTTTTTTCTAAAAGGGCTCCGGTGCTGTTTTTACCTGATTCGCTCAGGTGTAGGTGTATATTAGCCACTTCACTACTCTCCCTCCCTGCTGTGTGTGTGCCTGCGCTCTCTCTCTCTCCCTGCTGTGTGTGTGCCTGCACTCTCTCCCTCTCTGCTGTGTGTGTGCCTGCGCTCTCTCCCTCCCTGCTGTGTGTGTGCCTGCGCTCTCTCTCTCCTTGCTGTGTGTGTGCCTGCGCTCTCTCCCTCCCTGCTGCTGTGTGTGCCTGCGCTCTCTCCCTCCCTGCTGCTGTGTGTGCCTGCGCTCTCTTCCCTCCTGCTGTGTGTGTGCCTGCGCTCTCCCCCCTGCTGTGTGTGTGCCTGTGCTCTCTCTCTCCCTGCAGTGTGTGCCTGCGCTCTCTCCCTCCCTGCTGTGTGTGTGCCTGCGCTCTCTCCCTCCCTGCTGTGTGTGTGTGCCTGCGCCCTCTCCCTCCCTGCAGTATGTGCCTGCGCTCTCTCCCTCCCTGCTGTGTGTGTGCCTGTGCTCTCTCCCTCCCTGCTGTGTGTGTGCGCCTGCGCTCTCTCCCTCCCTGCTGTGTGTGTACCTGCGTTCTCTCCCTCACTGCTGTGTGTGTGCCTGTGCTCTCTCCCTCCCTGCTGTGTGTGTACCTGTGCTCTCTCCCTCCCTGCTGTGTGTGTGCCTGCACTCTCTCCCTTCCTGCTGTGTGTGTGCCTGCACTCTCTCCCTCCCTGCTGTGTTTGTGCCTGCATTCTCTCTCCCTCCCTGTTGTGTGTGTGCCTGCGCTCTCTCCCTCCCTGCTGCTGTGTGTGTGCCTGCACTCTCTCCCTCCCTGCTGTGTGTGTGCCTGCACTCTCTCCCTCCCTGCTGTGTGTGTGCCTGCGCTCTCTCTCTCCCTGCTGTGTGTGTGCCTGCGCTCTCTCCCTCCCTGCTGTGTGTGTGCCTGCGCTCTCTCCCTCCCTGCTGTGTGTGTGTGCCTGCGCCCTCTCCCTCCCTGCAGTATGTGCCTGCGCTCTCTCCCTCCCTGCTGTGTGTGTGCCTGTGCTCTCTCCCTCCCTGCTGTGTGTGTGCCTGCGCTCTCTCCCTCCCTGCTGTATGTGTACCTGCGTTCTCTCCCTCACTGCTGTGTGTGTGCCTGTGCTCTCTCCCTCCCTGCTGTGTGTGTACCTGTGCTCTCTCCCTCCCTGCTGTGTGTGTGCCTGCACTCTCTCCCTTCCTGCTGTGTGTGTGCCTGCACTCTCTCCCTCCCTGCTGTGTTTGTGCCTGCATTCTCTCTCCCTCCCTGTTGTGTGTGTGCCTGCACTCTCTCCCTCCCTGCTGCTGTGTGTGTGCCTGCACTCTCTCCCTCCCTGCTGTGTGTGTGCCTGCGCTCTCTCTCTCTCCCTGCTGTGTGTGTGCCTGCGCTCTCTTCCTCCCTGCTGTGTGTGTGCCTGCGCTCTCTCTCCCTCCCTGCTGTGTGTGTGCCTGCGCTCTCTCCCTCCCTGCTGCTGTGTGCGTGCCTGCGCTCTCTCCCTCCCTGCTGTGTGTGTGCCTGCGCTCTCTCCCTCCCTGCTGTGTGTGTGCCTGTGCACTCTCCCTCCCTGCTGTGTGTGTGCCTGTGCTCTCTCCCTCCCTGCTGTGTGTGTGCCTGTGCTCTCTCCCTGCCTGCTGTGTGTGTGCCTGTGCTCTATCCCTCCCTGCTGCGTGTGTGCCTGAGCTCTCTCCCTCCCTGCTGTGTGTGTGCCTGCATTCTCTCCCTCCCTGCTGTGTGTGTGCCTGCACTCTCTCCCTCCCTGCTGTGTGTGTGCCTGCGCTCTCTCTCTCCCTGCTGTGTGTGTGCCTGCGCTCTCTCCCTCCCTGCTGTGTGTGTGCCTGCGCTCTCTCCCTCCCTGCTGTGTGTGTGTGCCTGCGCCCTCTCCCTCCCTGCAGTATGTGCCTGCGCTCTCTCCCTCCCTGCTGTGTGTGTGCCTGTGCTCTCTCCCTCCCTGCTGTGTGTGTGCCTGCGCTCTCTCCCTCCCTGCTGTATGTGTACCTGCGTTCTCTCCCTCACTGCTGTGTGTGTGCCTGTGCTCTCTCCCTCCCTGCTGTGTGTGTACCTGTGCTCTCTCCCTCCCTGCTGTGTGTGTGCCTGCACTCTCTCCCTTCCTGCTGTGTGTGTGCCTGCACTCTCTCCCTCCCTGCTGTGTTTGTGCCTGCATTCTCTCTCCCTCCCTGTTGTGTGTGTGCCTGCACTCTCTCCCTCCCTGCTGCTGTGTGTGTGCCTGCACTCTCTCCCTCCCTGCTGTGTGTGTGCCTGCACTCTCTCCCTCCCTGCTGTGTGTGTGCCTGCGCTCTCTCTCTCCCTGCTGTGTGTGTGCCTGCGCTCTCTTCCTCCCTGCTGTGTGTGTGCCTGCGCTCTCTCTCCCTCCCTGCTGTGTGTGTGCCTGCGCTCTCTCCCTCCCTGCTGCTGTGTGCGTGCCTGCGCTCTCTCCCTCCCTGCTGTGTGTGTGCCTGCGCTCTCTCCCTCCCTGCTGTGTGTGTGCCTGTGCACTCTCCCTCCCTGCTGTGTGTGTGCCTGTGCTCTCTCCCTCCCTGCTGTGTGTGTGCCTGTGCTCTCTCCCTGCCTGCTGTGTGTGTGCCTGTGCTCTATCCCTCCCTGCTGCGTGTGTGCCTGAGCTCTCTCCCTCCCTGCTGTGTGTGTGCCTGCATTCTCTCCCTCCCTGCTGTGTGTGTGCCTGCGCTCTCTCCCTCCCTGCTGTTTGTGTGCCTGTGCTCTCTCCCTCCCTGCTGTGTGTGTGCCTGCGCTCTCTCCCTCCCTGCTGTGTGTGTGCCTTTGCTCTCTCCCTGCCTGCTGTGTGTGTGCCTGTGCTCTATCCCTCCCTGCTGCGTGTGTGCCTGAGCTCTCTCCCTCCCTGCTGTGTGTGTGCCTGCGTTCTCTCCCTCCCTGCTGTGTGTGTGCCTGCGCTCTCTCCCTCCCTGCTGTTTGTGTGCCTGTGCTCTCTCCCTCCCTGCTGTGTGTGTGCCTGCGCTCTCTCCCTCCCTGCTGCGTGTGTGCCTGCGCTCTCTCCCTCCCTGCTGTGTGTGTGCCTGCGTTCTCTCCCTCCCTGCTGTGTGTGTGCCTGCGCTCTCTCCCTCCCTGCTGTGTGTGGGCCTGCGCTCTCTCCCTCCCTGCTGTGTGTGTGCCTGCGCTCTCTCCCTCCCTGCTGTGTGTGCCTGCATTCTCTCCCTCCCTGCTGTGTGTGTGCCTGCGCTCTCTCCCTCCCTGCCGTGTGAGTGCCTGCGCTCTCTCCCTCCCTGCTGTGTGTGCCTGCGCTCTCTCCCTCCCATCCGTTTATTTCCTTGATAAAGTGGTTATCAGGAAAGATGACAGAGTAGTCACTGACATGTATGTTAAGCATACTGGCAGGAATTCTGTCTGGTATTATAACAGCTTTCGTCCCAGGGGGACAAAGGAGAGCATCCCCTTCAGGCATTTGCAACGTGTGGACAGAATTGTGAGTGAGTAACACATTAAAAAGAAATGGGAAGGAGAGATGATTCAAAAATGTCGAGCCCGGGGTTACCCTGAAAGTAGTTTTTCCCCTAAGATACATACACCCTGGAGACCGATTGGTCCTCGTCTTCCATTTGTGTCCCGCTACAATGCCTGCAGTGATTTGGTTTCACATTCTATTTGCAGACATTGGCACTTCCTTAGGGATGGGTTAGCTATGATTCCAGAGTTCAGATACCCCCCGATTATGTTTTTCAAAAAGGCACCGATGGACGGTACGTGACAAAGTTTGAGACTCTAAGCCTAGAACTTAAAGTTTGGTTGGTATGTAAGCATGACTACTCAGAGATTAAAAGACCTTGTATCCGTGTATTGAGGACAATTGGTCTCTGACCATTTTACCTTTATGGGCCATTCGGTGTAACAGTTTAAGATTATGGTCATCGAGTGAGTTTCTAGTGATTGGAAGGGAGGTAGTAGGGAACAAGCCTTGCTTAAAAAGGAGGCTTTTTGGATAAAACATTTAGGTACCTTCAGAGCCGGGACAAGGTCCTCCAGCACTCAAGGCTGAGACACCAAAGTGCGCCCCCCCCCATCCCTCCCACCCCAGCCGTCACACACTGATTGCTATTAGACTAAGAGGAGTCCCAGGGCCCCCAACACCTTAATCTCTAGTTATCTGGCTTGCAGTTACTTCCATGTATCCCCTTTTCTTATTTCTCTCTGCTTCAAACACAATAGGGGAATGATAGCTGAGTGAGTTGTGTGCCCCCTCCTACACTGCGCCCTGAGGCTGAAGCCTCTCTCACCTCTGCCTCAGCCCCGCCCTGCGCCCCCTCCTACACTGCGCCCTGAGGCTGGAGCCTCTCTCACCTCTGCCTCGGCCCCACCTGGCGCCCCCTCCTACACTGCGCCCTGAGGCTGAAGCCTCTCTCACCTCTGCCTCGGCCCCGCCCTGCGCCCCCTCCTACACTGCGCCCTGAGGCTGGAGCCTCTCTCACCTCTGCCTCAGCCCCGCCCTGCGCCCCCTCCTACACTGCGCCCTGAGGCTGGAGCCTCTCTCACCTCTGCCTCGGCCCCACCTGGCGCCCCCTCCTACACTGCGCCCTGAGGCTGAAGCCTCTCTCACCTCTGCCTCGGCCCCGCCCTGCGCCCCCTCCTACACTGCGCCCTGAGGCTGAAGCCTCTCTCACCTCTGCCTCGGCCCCGCCCTGCGCCCCCTCCTACACTGCGCCCTGAGGCTGGAGCCTCTCTCACCTCTGCCTCGGCCCCGCCCTGCGCCCCCTCCTACACTGCGCCCTGAGGCTGAAGCCTCTCTCACCTCTGCCTCGGCCCGCCCTGCGCCCCCTCCTACACTGCGCCCTGAGGCTGGAGCCTCTTTCACCTCTGCCTCGCCCCCGCCCTGCGCCCCCTCCTACACTGCGCCCTGAGACTGGAGCCTCTCTCGCCTCTGCCTCGGCCCGACCCTGGGTACCTTGGATGGAGGGTGGGTTAAACCGTGAATATGAATTGAGCTTCTGTTTGCAGGTTTTTGAGGTGCTTTATTAGCATCTTTTTACTGTAGTAGATGTACATTTAATATGACATCCATATTTATTTGATTTTCTAATTTTTATATTCAGTGTTCTAATTTTGACATATATTGCTTTTCAGATGCCATGGAGGTGCCGTGGCTGACCTGTAGGGGGGGGGGGGGGGACTTTCTGTTTGATGGATAGGTTAGTTATTTACATTGGACCAGATCTGTCACGTTTGGACCACATATAGCATTGTGGGCAGCTTTTATATTTTTCAGCATTTTGTTTTTTTCACTTGGCGTTTTTAAGTGAAATGACAGATCTATCCTTATGTTCTATTATTAGCGCTCTAAGTTTTGCATCGTCTGGCTGTGATCGCTGGCTTTGGGCATCCAATGATATTGTATTGGTGGTGATTGGCTGTCTTTTGCAACCACACCACCTTGATGTACCAGTTTGTTAACTGGTAATGTATGGAGGGTGCCGCTCAGCGTCTATATACAATGCAGTGGTGCCCGTATTGTGCTACAGCGCAGGCGTGCTTCGTTTTCCCACTCTGCACATTTTGGTTACCATGGTAACCCAACTCCCTTCCTCTTTGATCCTGCTGACTGTTAGCTATGTGAGCGGTGGTTTGATTCATTGCTCGTCATTCATTATAAACTGGGCTCCCACTCCTCCCACTTAATTCTCATTGGCTGAGCCAGTGTGAGTGTCATTTTTGTTGGCCATTTCACACTGGCCTGTTGCTATGACAGTGCTGCCTTTTTGCAGCTCTGCCTTATCTTATTATACCAGCGTGAGCGGTGTTTACTCTGGCTGCTACACGCTGGTTGGTTGTCATGATTTGTCACTCCGCCCCTTCCACAGGTGCTCCGGGGAGGTTTTGCTCTCCTATAGCTGCTAGTGATGATGTAAGCTAGGGCGTGTGTTAGACCAGTGCCCACACTTTTTTGACTTGCGAGCTTCTTTGAAAATTACTGAGCTTGAGAGATCTTCCAACATTTAAAATAGCCAGGTATAGGTGCCACCAATATAGGTTAGAAAAGTATAAGTGCCCCCAGTATAGGTTAGCTAGGCATAGGCGCCCCCAGTATAGGTAGCCAGGGATAGGTGCACCCAGTATAGGTTAGCCAGGTATAGGTGCCCCCAGTATAGGTTAGCAAGGTAAAAGTGCCCCCAGTATAGGTAGCCAGGGATAGGTGCCCCCAGTATAGGTTAGCCAGGCATAGGTGCCCCAGTATAGGTTAGCCAGGTATAGGTGCCCCCAGTATAGGTTAGCCAGGTATACGTGCCCCCAGTATAGGTTAGCCAGGCATAGGTGCCCCCAGTATAGGTTAGCTAAGCATAGGTGCCTCCATATAGGTAGCTAGGCATAAGTGGACCCAATATAGGTAAGTGCAACCCATATAGGTAGCATAGGTGCACTCCATATAGGTAACTAGGTGCCCCCCTCCCTCCACTGGCCGCCGCTCTCCTCCACAACATTGTCACCCCCCTAACTGGCACTGCATGCCCAGAGGGACATGCAGCACTGAGACGTGGAGAGGAGAATGATGGGTAACGGCGGGTATACAGGTAAAGCACTTTCTATATACGCATCATTACCCACCGCTCTCCTCTCCACTGCGGGTCGCTGCTAATCTGAGGTCTCAATGCTGCCGGGCAAGTAGCGCCAGCGAGGGGGGAATCCAAATTTGATGGAGGAGTGCGGCGGCGGCCAGGGAAGAAGAGAGGCGGGCTAGGGAGGAAGGGGGATGGGCAGGACGCTGCTCTCACTTGCTGCACCTCTCCTGATTGGCTGTGTGCTGATTTGCATAGGGCAGCAGAGCAGCACAATGAAATGGTACGCTGGCGCTGCACACTGTCAGCATCTGGCGTACTATTTTAAAATGCAGACCGCGATATGCCCAACATTCCTTCGCAATCTATTGGTAGATCGCGTTCGACGCAGTGGGTACACCTATGCTAGACTGAGGAGTCAGCTTCCTGCGGTGAACAGGGTGAGTGTCAAGTGTTACTGAATGTTTCTATTAATTTATCTGTTGATATGCTAACGTGTAGTTCCCCATCAGGTCTGCTGTGGCCACACCCAGAGTGCGTGCTCATTGGATGAGCACTCAGGTGTGCATACATGAAATAAAGGCGCCTGGAAAAAAAGGGTGTAAAGCCCCGAAATGCTGCAAAGAAGTAACATTTGGTTGCCCTGAGGCACCCGATTACTGGCAAGCAGCTATGCACCTGCAGCCATGCAACCAAATTTTTGTTTTTTGCTGCAAATCGCATATGACAGCGCCTTTTTTTTCTAAATGGGCTCCAGTGCCGTTTTTACCTGATTCGCTCAGGTGTAGGTGTATATTAGCCACTTCACTACTGAAAGTTTTTTCCCCTTCTGTACCAGAGCAATTTTCACCTTTCAACGCTCTTTCCATTCATTCGCCTATAACTTTATTACAACTTATCACAACAAAATCATCTATATCTTGTTTTTTAGGCTTTCTTTGGGTGGTGCATTTTGCTAAGAATGATTTTATTCTCAATAAAAAATAGGGAAAAAAATCATTATTTCACAGTTTTCGGCCATTATAGTTTTAAAACTATACATGCTACCGTAATTAAAACCCACACATTGTATTTGCCCATTCATCCCAGTTATTGCAACATTTAAAATATTTCCCTAGTACAATGTATGGCGCCAATATTTTATTTGGAAATCAGAGTGCATTTTTTCAGTTGTGCATCCATCACTATTTACAAGCCCATATTTTCAAAAATAAGAGTAATATAATTACTCTCTTGACATACATATTGAAAAAATTTCAGTCCCTAAGATAAGTATTTATGTATTTTTTTTTATTGTCATTGTTTTAATGCATATAATTTATTTGGGCAACTATGGGAGTGTGCGGGAAGTTTAAATTAATTGAAATGGTATGCGTATGTATGTGTATGTGTAATAATGAAAACAAATGTCTGTAGGTGTAATTTTACTATTTGGCCACAAGATGTCCTCGCGCATTATTTCCTGTGTGTACTATTAGAACAGGAAGTAATGCATGGACACTTCCTTAGTTACAATCTCATTGATGCCAGCGATCATTGACATGAGGACTTAGATCAATAAATGGGGACAGTGGTTAAGGGGGATGCGTGCACTGTTGATGCAATTTCAAAAAAGGGCTATACAGCAGTCTGTTACTGTAGCTACTGTATTAATGCAATAAAAGAGCTTGAAGTCTCCTTGGTGGTGCCACCTTCTTGCTTTAAAGTGAACTGCCTGGGAAATGGGGGTTGAGGTCGTGGCACACCGCTTGAGGTGGCCACTAGCGATGCTCATCCAGATTCCAGATACCCGAACTATCCAGATATCCAAACTTTTTTCTGGTATCCGAACTTGGATATGGATTCCAGATAGCTAGATAAATCCGGAATGCACTATCCAAGTGAATCCAGATACGTAGGTATCCGGAAATCAGTCCAGATACCTATTTCGCGTACCCGGATCCAGATACCGTAACCACGGAGATGACGTTCATGATGACGTCATTGAGCCAATCAGAGGGCTACCAGCTGAATCCTTGGCAACCAATCACAGAGGGGAACCCTGGCCAGCCCCTCCAGTATAAAAGGTGGGCGCCATGATGAGAATCTCGTCCTTGCTTGTGACTGCTCACTGAGAGACATCTCCAGTGCTGTTTGGCTAAGCAAGTGCTGTATTACTGTGTTAAACCTAGCGTTTTTGCTCCTAAACACTTGTACTACACCAGTATTTTATTGTTTTTTAGTTAGCTAGCTTGTATTTTGATTTTAGTCAGTGTGACAGTCAGAATCAGTGCTGCAGTTGCTAGGCTAGGTTAGGGCCTGCTGTGTGCACAGGCTAGGCCTGCTGCCAGCCTTAGCTACAGTATAGCTTGTAGGTTATTAGGGATTAGATTACTGTACTACTACTAGTCTTATATTGTGTAGTTAGTTAGTTGTTAGAGAGAGTATTACTACTGTGTTAGCTTCATTTACTACAGATAGTTACTGCAGTGCTGCTGTTAGAGTCAGTCAGTTTGTGACAGATAGACAGTTAGTGTGTGCTCCTGTCACTCCGTCAGTTGAAGTTCTACTAGTACTACTACAACTACTCTACTACTACCAGTTATATATAGTCAATTTGCATTGAGTTGACTTACTTTAATTGCAGTGCTGTTACAGTGTGACAGATAGACAGACAGTGTGTCAGTGTGTGCTACTCTGCTGTCACTCCGTTTTTTGAAGTTTTACTGCTACTATATACTAGTACTACTGATTTGAATAAAGTACAAGTACCCCACATCATTTGGACGCATATAAAGTTGTACTATGTCTGCTGGCACTGGCAGCCGGGGGAGGGGCAGCATGAAAAGCAAGGGCAAGAGGAGAGGGAGCAGCATTGCCGCCACCGTCTGCAGTTCTGCCGCATCAGTGTCCATTCCGCCGCTAGCCACTGGCCATGGACGCACTGGGCACCCAGCTGTTAGGCGGCAGGGCCGGGCCGAGGCATAGGCTGGAGAGGCTCCAGCCTCAGGGCGCAGTGTAGGAGGGGGCGCAGAATTCATTCAGCTCTCATTCCTAATTGTGTTTGAAGCAGAAAGAAATAAGAAAAGGGGATACATGGCAGTGACTGCAATCCAGATAACTAGATATTAAGGTGTTGGGGAGGTTGTGGGCCCTGTGGCCCTCTTAGTGTAATAGCAATCAGTGTGTGATGGCTGGGGTGGGAGGGATGGAGGGACGCACTTTGGTGTCTCAGCCTTGGGTGCTGGAGGACCTTATCCCGGCTCTGTTAGGCGGAGTCACATTGCAGAGGTGCAGCAGCGTGTAGCGTCCATTTTACAGCAGGGTCATCGCCGCACATTGGAGGAGAAAGACGCCGAGCCTGTGATGAAGCTGATGGTGGATGAGCAGGCCACCACCAGCTCTACAACAGAGATCTCTACCCACTGCCAGGGTGCACACAGAACAAATCTTCTGCTGCCAGTCTGCCACCAGCTATTACTCAACTACAATAGCTGTATTTTGTTTAAAAAAAAAAAAACTATTTAATTTTTTTTAGATGTCTGGGCTGAAAACTGTGATGTCCCAGGTGTGCATTGGACACAATGTGGGCTGCACGACCCCTGTCTGGAACCTCCTGATGTTAATTTACAGCCATTTCTTTCTTTTTTTTTGTGTGTTTTTTTTGTATTATACCTCCCCACATAAACAATTGCTGTTTTTCTTTAAAAAAAACATGATGCTTCATGCTTCATTTAGCAATGAGCGGGAGCAAGGACACGGCAACGCAGGCGCAGTGGTTTTCAGACTTTAAAGTCTTAAATTCCAGAAGTGAACCGGGGGCGGGGCCGGAGCATCGGTGAGTGGCTGCGCAGGAACAGGATGTCTGCGGGGGACCATTAGAAGCCCTGGGAAAGTTCAACTCATTTTCCCCTGACCCCCCTACAGTATCCCTTTAAAGGACTTACGAGGCGAACACACGAAAAAAAGTTAATTACCTTATGGCCATTGCAGTGGTCATAGCAGACTATCAGCGCCTGGCCTGTCACTGTGTGGCCCTCTGTTAGCATTATCCAAGCTGTAGTTCAGGCCCCGACCCTGCCCAGGGTCGCCCTATCAATTTGCGATCAAAATCGCCGCTTTGAAAAAAATCCTACGTCTGCGCAATTCTTAGCCGCTAGTGCGGCTGCGCAGGTTCTCTGGCCTGTCCCCGGCCCGTCCTCGCTCCCTTCACTCAGCTCCGTACGTCATGTGGGCGTGCCCGCACGGCCGCCCACATGACTAGTGGCCACACGCACCACCAAGGAATAGTACGCACAAAGCAAAGACTGCGTGAATTGTACTGGTGGACAGGCATGGATGCCCGTGTACTATGGGCGTTGCCAGGATCCTAAGAGATTTGGGGCGCTTTTGGGCACTCCAGCCAGAAAATGGGTGTGGCCACGCACCAGAATGTGGGTGTGGTCATAGGTGGAGCCAAATTTAAATGAACTTAACAGCGGTCTAAGTAGTCCTGCCGAGCTAAATGTTGGATGAAGCCGCCCTCTCCATTAACACAAAAAAAAATGCAGCATATCACATAAATAGGCAGTGTCACTTAACCTCCTTGCCGGTCCAATTCCCGCCGGCAAGGAGGCAGCGCAGCATTTTTTTTTTTTTTTTCAAATCATGTAGTGAGCCCCGGGCTCGCTACATGATAGCCGCTGAGCGGCGGCCTCCCCCCACCCACTCCGATCGCCTCCGGCGATCAGAGTAAGCAGGAAATCCCGTTCAGAACGGGATTTCCTGCAGGGCTTCCCCGGTCGCCATGGCGACGGGGCAGGATGACGTCGGGACGTCAGAGGGAATCCCGATCCACCCCTCAGCGCTGCCTGCCACTGATTGGCCAGGCTGCGCAGGGGTCTGGGGGGGGGGGGGCGGCTCGGCGCAGCGGGTAGCGGTGAATCGGCGGGTAGCGGCAGCGATCGCGTACCACACGCAGCTAGCAAAGTGCTAGCTGCGTGTAGGGAAAAAAATGCAAATCGTCCCAGCGGGGCCTGAGAAATCCTCCTGCGCAGGTTACCCCGAGCTGAGCTCGGGATAACCGGCAAGGAGGTGATAGGGGTTCTGTGGAGTCCTGCAATAAACATGAACAGACACTTACCTGGAACTTCTATCAGCCCCCTGTAGCTGTTATGTTCCGCGTCGTCCTCATCCGATCACTCCTTCCCCGCTGCCGATCCTGGTCTAATTACGTGTGTCACCGCCTGCTGTGCGGCAGTGGCCGCGTGTGTGCGCACTCCCGCTCGCATTGCTGGGAGCTTCCTGCGCAGGCGCAGTACAAGAAAACCTCATACTGTGCCTGTGCAGTAAGCTCCTGGAGACACGAGTGAGAGCGCGCATTATTCGTCTTGTTAGACGAATAATTGCCCGGTGGCGGGGAAGGAGTGATTGTAGGAGGACGGCGCGGGACATGACAGCTACAGGAAACTGATAGAAGCCCCAGGTAAGTGTCTGTTTATGTTTATTGCAGGACTCCACAGAACCCCCTTAAACATAACTAGGCAGAGTTACCTGGCTTCTGTGCTGGCAGTATTGGCTTTCTGCTGGGCTGGCTGGCAGTTCCGCATAGCATTCTCTGACCTTCTAGTGGACCCTCTCCCATCATGCTTCCACGGGCCTCCCATTCAGGCACCTCTTCTCCCAGTGTGCCCCCATAGAAGAACCACAGCCCCCTGCATGCCCCCACAAAGGCATCACAGTGCCCAACATGGCACTATAGCACCCAGTATGCCCCCTATAGGGGCACCACAGCACCAAGCATACCCCCAGTTGATCCACCACAGCTCCTAGCATGCCCGCCATTGAGGCACCACAGCTGACTCTGCCTGGGGGACATCAGGGGCACCACAGAATAGATCCGGGGCACGTGCCACTGTTCTTGGGGCAAGCAACGGCCCTGGTGAGTACTAACTGCAATTCAGTCTTGTGTTACCTGTAGTGATGAGCGTAATGACCTAATTAGGTTTACGCAAAAGTTTGCCTTATTCACAAAATTACGATAACGGCAGTAATCGGAAATTAGAAATTTCACGGAATTACATGAAATTTCTAATTTTGATTGTTTATCGTAATTACGATCATTTCCTTAAAGGAGAACTGTAGTGAGAGGTATATGGAGGCTGCCATATTTATTTCCTTTTAAACAATACCAGTTGCCCGGCAGCCAGGCAGCCCTGCTGATCTATTTGGCTGCAGTAGTATCTGAATCACACCGGAAACAAGCATGCAGCTAATCTTGCCATATCTGTCAAAATTGTCAGAAAAACCTGATCTGCTGCATGCTTGTTCAGGGTCTATGGCTGAAAGTATTAGAGGCAGAGGATCAGCAGGATAGCCAGGTAACTGGTATTGCTTAAATGGAAATAAATATGGCAGCCTCCATACACCTCTCTCTACAGTTCTCCTTTAACGGAAACAAATCATAATTTCTTGTTTGACTCGGAAATTCATCCATTCCCAAAATTGTGTTCCAGTCTAGAGCCTCCTGATACATTTAAAGCAACAGCACACGCTGGGGTATTTGCATTATCAGATATTGCAAGGCCCAAAAACCAAGTGGGTCTCAGCATGCTTGACCGCTAAGTGCACCTTGACAAAGAGCACCTGTCTTAGAAGTGGCTGCAGGTAGAGCCTCCTGATGCATTTAAAGCAACAGCATGTGCTGCGGTGTTTGCACTATCAGTAATTGCAATCAAATGAGTGGCTTTCCTGAGTTTAGTAATTACTTAAATTTGCATAATTACTATTAGAAACGAAATTGCATCCATTTTCGTAATTAGAATAACTCTGTTTCTATAGAAAACACGAAATTACGAAATTTCGCGTTAAAAATGCAAATTTGCGGCCGAATGCGAAATTACGCGATGGAAATTATGATTAAGGAATTACGAATTACATTTTGTAATACAATTACGAAATTTTGAATCTGCGTCCTAGCGGCAAAACTTGCGTCCGTAATTACGGAAACACGAAATTACGCAAATGTCAGCTCAACACTAGTTACCTGTCAAGAGTTATGACAAATTTTCTGTAACCCACACAACACTGCTTCAGTCAGTACCGTTTCCTTATTCTGCCAGGGAAAAGCCTGCTTTTGGTATAGTGGGTCCTTTTGCAGATGCCTTAATGGATTGTCGCAGAATTGCCTTTGTGTCATATGTCACCTCAGCTAGTTCATCAAGAATATCGAGTTTAACTTTTAAAAGTGGGTGTTCCGGGAAGGCTGTAACCATAGCGAATCTATCTACAAAGATAACTGAACATTTACCTCAGCCTCACATTGTGTTACAACAATACAACACACTCTACTGGATTCCTGAGAATCAGAGGCTTTCACTGTCAATTCCCTCTTCTGCTACCAGCGATGGCGTCTGCTGATCTGAGCAAGGAGCTGGAGTGTTCCATCTGTCTGAGCATTTATAGAGATCCTGTGAACCTGCAATGTGGACACAACTTCTGTTGCATCTGTATTGATCGTGTGCTGGATACACAGGAAGGGTCTGGAGGTTATTTTTGTCCTGTATGTATAAGAACATTTAAGGTTCGGCCTACACTGCAGAGTAATTTTGACCTGAGGAAGATAGCAGAGAGTTTCCTGTCAACTCATCCAGATCAGGAGGAGGCCGGAGTGTTCTGCAGTAACTGTGTGGACTCTTCTGTGAAGGCTGTGAAATACTGTCTGCACTGTGACGCTTCTCTGTGTGATAAACACCTGAAAGTCCACAGCAAGGCACCAGAACACGTCTTATGTGACCCCAACACTTCCCTGGAGAACAGGAAATGCTCCGTCCATAAGAAGATCCTGGAGTATTACTGCACTGAGGATGCTGCCAGTATCTGTGTGTCCTGCAGGCTGGATGGAGAACATCGGGGACACCAGGTGGAGACACTGGCTGAGGCCTCTGAGAAAAAGCAGAAGAAGCTGAGAAATGATCTGCAGAAACTCATGGCAGAGACAGAGGATGCTGAGAAAAGAGTCCAGAGTCTGGTGGAACGCAAGAGAAAAGTACAACAAAAAGCAGATGGTGAAAGTAAGAGAGTCATTGCCCGGTTTGAAGACCTCAGGAGACGGCTGGACATTCTGGAGAAGAAAGTCCTGAGTGACATCATGAGACAGTTCCAGCAAGTGTCACAATCCTACAATGACATCATTCAGCAGCTGGAAATAAAGAAGGAGGAGCTGTCCAGGAAGATGCGTCACATTGAGGAGCTGTGTAACATGACTGATCCACTGACTGTCTTACAGGAATCAGACACAGGTGACTTGTGTGACACGGAGGACAGGGAGAGACATGATAAACAGCTCCATGATGGAGGGGATCTGGATGTGGCCGGCATCTCACAAACATTACATGCAGGACTACTTGAAATCATGTCTGGGGTAATTGTGCAGAAACATACAGACACACAGACCAATCCACATTCTAGTACAGAGGACAAAGTTCCCATCACTGCTAAACTATCCAGGCCACGCCCCCAACCCACCCCTACCACACAACACACACAGGCCTATCCACATTCTATTACAGAGGGCAAAGTTCCCATCACTGCTAAACTATCCAGGCCACGCCCCCAACCCACCCCCACCGCACAACACACACAGCGCCAGGCTGGGTGGACAAATATTGGGGCTGCACAGCAAACATCAGGGCTGCCAGTGTATGCAGACATATTACTGGATGTAACCACCGCTGGTAATAATCTACAGATATCAGATGACAGGAAAACTGCATCCTGGTCAGACAGAAGCCAGAATCGACCAGAAACACCAGAGAGATTTCAATATCCTCAGGTATTGAGCAGCCAGAGATTCTCCTCAGGACGACATTACTGGGAAGTGGATGTTGGAGGATCAGATAACTGGAGAGTTGGGATGTGTTACCCCAGTATAGACAAGAGAGGAGATCAATCATGTATTGGAGGTAATAACAAGTCATGGTGTTTGTACAGGGGGTATAATCAGTACTCAGTGATACATGACAGCAAAGTCCAGTTACCTGACAAAATCCCCATTTATAGAGTCAGGATATGTCTGTATTATGAGGCCGGGCAGATCTCCTTTTATGCCCTGTGTGACCCGATCAGACACCTCCACACCTTCACTGCTGCCTTCACTGAGCCCCTCCATGCTGGGTTATGTGTATGGAGAGATTCTATAAAGATATCAGGGGGGAAATAGAATATTTATAGATTCTCCCACTGGTGACATCACTGTGAGAGAATTGTGATTGTCCAGATAGTTTTTAGTAGATCTCTGTGATTTCTATGGACACTCTCAGCATTACAGGTTTATAGCTCCCAAGTGTCCCTCTTTTGGAGGAACAGTCCCTCTTTGGGAACCCTGTCCCTCTGTCCCTCAATCTTCATCCTCATTTGTCCCTCTTTCAGGACTGATGTACAGATCTATGTAAATACAGTGCTGCCCATAATTATTCATACCAGAGGCAAATTTTGACTTAAAGTTACTTTTATTCAACCAGCTAGTAATTTTTAGACGGAAAATGACATAGGTGTCTCCCAAAAGACAATAAGACGATGTGCAAGAAGAATTATTGTGGAAAAAAAATTCTCAGTTTTTATTTACATTTGAGCAAAAAGTGTCCAGTCCAAAATTATTCATACCCTTCTCAATAATCCATAGAAAAGTATTTATTAGCTATTACAGCAATCAAATGCTTCCTATAATTGCAGACCAGCTTTTTGCATGTCTCCACGGGTATTTTTGCCCATTCATCTTTAGCAATGAGTTCCAAATCTTTCAGGTTGTAGGATCTTCTTGCCATCACCCTGATCTTTAGCTCCCTCCACAGATTCTCAATTGGATTCAAGTCAGGACTCTGGCTGGGCCACTCCAAAACGTTAATGTTGTTGTCTGCTAACCATTTCTTCTTTACTTTTGCTGTGTGTTTTGGGTCATAGTCATGCGGAAATGTCCATTGGTAGCCGAGGCCAAGTTTCTCTGCAGACTGCCTGATGTTGTCGTTGAGAATCCTCATCATGTACTACTCTTTTTTTCATGGTGCCATTTACTGTGTTTATGTTCCCTGGTCCAGTGGATGAAAAAACAACCCCAAAGCATTAGGTTTCTACCACCATGTTTGACAGTGGGGATGGTGTTCTTTGGGTTGAAGACTTCTCCTTTTTACGCCAAATGAAGGGAAGATCATTGTGACCAAACAATTCAATTTTTGTTTCACAGAAACAGTTTTACAGCTTTTGTGTGCCTTATCTGGAAGGCATAAGGCATCCTCCTTGTTCTGCCTAAGTGGAACCAGCAGTGTGCAGTGTCCGTTGGATTGTCTGCCTTCAGACATTGCCACCAGCAGAGCCCCGATTCACCAGGATGGCCTTGGTGGTGATCCTTGGATTCTTTTTCATCTCTCTCGCTATCCTCCTCGCCAGCACAGGTGTCACTTTTGGCTTCCTAACACGTCCTCTGAGATTTTCCACAGTGCAGAACATCTTGTATTTTTTAATATTACTTTGCACTGTAGCCACTGGAACTGCAAAACATTTAGAAATGGGCTTGTAGCCCTTTCCTGACTTGTCAGCAGCCACAATGCGCAGCCGCAGGTCCTCACTGAGTTCCTTTGTCTTAGCCATGACTGTCCACAAACCAACTGCAGAGAGCTGCTGTTTTTCACATATTGAATTGATTAAAACAGCTGTTTCCAATTCTTTAGAACAGCTTGGACTATTTGGAATAGTATAGAACTTTGGATTTTCCCACAGACTGTGACAGTTTGTGAAGGGTATGAATAATTTTGGACTGGACACTTTTTACTCAGATTTAAATAGAAACTGAGAACTTCTTTTTTTTTTTTTTCAGAAAATTGCCTTTTGTACATCGTCTTATTATCTTTTGGTAGTCACCTATGTCTTTTCCCATAAAAAAAAAAAAAAATTACTAGCTGGTTGAATAAAACTAACTTGCCTAAGTCAAAATTTGGGGTATGAATAATTATGGGCAGCACTGTATGTGTATTTTATCTACTGAAAAACGTGTTTAATTGACGCTAAACTTTATTCCCATCCTTTAAAGGACATCCGAGGTAAAAATAAACTGATGAGAAAAACAATTGCATCTATCCTCTTTCTCCTAAAAATGACTCTTTTCGATATTCCACAGTTTTATTTCATATTTAAAACTAGTTTTTAAGGTTTTTTTTTTCTCTTTTATTGTCTTTGCTCAATGACACCTTCATTAAAGTATGCCATAGCTCAAATCTATGAATTATTGACCCTACTTATCTCTTTCCTGCTCTCAGAAGCCATTTACTGACAGGAAAGTGTTTTATGGCTGTAATTATTAATCAGTTATGGTTTATGCTATAGTCTGACCCAGTCCTGACCCGGTCCCAGTCCCGATTGTCACTTGCATCCCTAATGTTTAACTCTTTCAGGCAGAGAAAGAAAAAAGGAACACAGCCTACTTATTTGTGTCATTTGTGACATACACATGTCTGTCTCATCCTGTTACCTCGGGTGTCCTTTAAATTAATAAATTTCTTATTTTTAAATGTTACTATGAAGGAAAATGAACCAGGATAGAAAGGACCCAGTGTGAGTTGAAATATAAAACAACATATTTTTCCTATGAAATCTTTATTGTGTGTGTGACTAGGGGTGTGCAAGGGGCGTGGTCAGGGGTGTGGCTTAACTGTCCCTCTTTTATATCTCAAAAAGTTGGGAGGTATGCAGGTTTAGTCCCTAGAAACATTCCTGCTAAACTATTATACTATGGAATCTGCATTTATAGTCCAGTTATAGTAATTTCTTTTGATTGTTAAAATTCCAGAGATATGTATGCTCTCTGCGATGAAATTAAAATTAATCAAAGATAATTATCCTGCAGATGAATATGTCATGCTGGAGATTTGCTGCACTTTGTTAATAGAACAGCAACAAATGGGTGCCTGTTTGGGCACAGCATGAGGAGGAGGAGGATGCAGTGTGTGGGTAAGTGTACAGCTGATGTGCTTACAGCAAGTGGGTGGGATTAGGGTATGCTGGGTATTTTTATTTAGTATTTGTATAGCACCAACATCTACTGCAGTGCTGTACAAAGTATTCAAGTCTTGCCTCATAACTGTCCCTTTAGAGGGCTCACAATCGAATCCCTACATAGTCATATGTATTGTGTATGTATCGTGCAGTGTATGTATCATAGTCTAGAGACAATATTTTTTGTAATGGGGAAGCCAATTAATTTATCTGCATGTTTTTTTGGGATGTGGGAGGAAACCGGAGTACCCAGTGGAAACCTGCACAGGCACGGGGTATGTTTATAAGTTTGAGGCCCTTGGCCTCATTGCGAGTTTTACATTGGGCCCCCTCACTTGCTGTATGCGCAACGATTGATATGGAGCACCAAAAACTGCCAAGAACAGCTGCAGTGTCAGAGAGGTGTAAGCAGGGGTGGGGACAGCTGGAGTGTCAGAGAGGTGTAAGCAGGGGAGGGGACAGCTGCAGTGTCAGAGAGGTGTAAGCAGGGGAGGGGACAGCTGCAGTGTCAGAGAGGTGTAAGCAGGGGAGGGGGCAGCTGCAGTGTCTGAGAGGTGTAAGCAGGGGTGGGGACAGCTGGAGTGTCAGAGAGGTGTAAGCAGGGGAGGGGACAGTCACAGTGTCAGAGGGGTATGAGCAGGGGAGGGGACAGTCGCAGTGTCAGAGGGGTATGAGCAGGGGAGGGGGCAGCTGCAGTGCCAGAGAGGTGTAAGCAGGGGAGGGGACAGCTGCAGTGTCAGAGAGGTGTAAGCAGATGAGGGGACAATCGCAGTGTCAGAGGGGTATGAGCAGGGGAGGGGGCAGCTGCAGTGTCAGAGAGATGCAAGCAGGGGTGGGGACAGCTGGAGTGTCAGAGAGGTGTAAGCAGGGGAGGGGACAACTGCAGTGTCAGAGAGGTGTAAGCAGGGGAGGTGACCGCTGCAGTGTCAGAGAGGTGTAAGCGGGTGAGGGGACAGTCGCAGTGTCAGAGGGGTATGAGCAGGGGAGGGGACAGCTGCAGTGTCAGAGAGGTGTAAGCAGGGGAGGGGACAGCCTCAGCCTCAGTGGCTCCCTTTTTTGTTCCTCTTTCATGACTTTTCTACAGATCTATGTAAAAATGTATTTTTTTACTAAAAAAAAAATGACCTTTATTCCCAAACACTTCGCACCTAGGCCTGTTTTCCTGTTATGGGCTAGAGCAGAGTTGATGTTTGTTCTAATTATACCTCTATAACTATATCAGCAATATCTTTATCACTACTTATGACACCTTAGTAATATATACATTGGGTACTTTTTTCTCAAGGAATTGTTTTATTTTCTATGTATTTTAAAAGGAAAAAATAAGAAAAAAATAATGAAAAAATATGCAGTTTCTCTGTTTTCATCTATTAATATTTTAATATAAAAAGTTGTACTGTAGATAATAAATCCTAATTAACTTTGGCTATTTATCCTGTCTATTATAAAACTTAAATGTTGCTACTGCTACAATGTATGGTGGGGGGATTCTGTAATAAAGGTATATTTTTCTGCATCATGTATTTTTTTTTCCTTCTAGTATCTCAATGTTAATAAAAATATGTCTAAAGGTTAACCGAGAAATAAAACATTTAGAGAAAGCACAATTGATTGCTTTATATGCAGGGGGTGTGGTTAAAAATGGATGGGGCTATAATTTGTGGCAAAATGGTATTTTTTTTACGTAATAGCACCTTTTTTGTTATAGCTTGTCCTGCTGAACTAGCGGTTCCCCTGTCATTATTTCTTTTCTTGGCGTCTAGCAAAACTTTCCCTGGGGTCTTGTGGTCTCCTTCCCCTTCATATAGGCCCCCCTTTCACATTAAAGCGGATCTGAGATGAAAAACTAACTATAACAAGTAACTTGTCTATATATCTTATCTAAAGTTTAGATAGTTTACACAGCAAATCTAGCTGCAAACAGATTTAATAGAAAATGATTATTTCTTCCTGTGATACAATGACAGCAGCCATGTTGTTTGTAAACATTACACAGAGGCAGGCTTATCTGCACCATCAGCACTCAGACTGTGAAAAAAACCTAATCCCCCCTCCTCCCCTCTGCCTCTGAACTCAATGGCTAGTAACACCTCCTCCTCCCCCTGCCCAGACTGAGCTCCCATGAGCCCTTGCTACTGCCAAGGCTCTCTGAAAACCTGTGGGCGTGGTTGTCAGGAATATAGCAGCTAGTTATGAGGCTGATGATGTAAGAATAAAGGAACATATTCTTTCATTTTTCTGCCTATGTTCCGTGTAGGTCTGCTAGAAGGGAGCTGTTGCCTTGAGTTGCTTGGGGCAAGGAAATGGGTGATTGTCTTGACCATATGAAGTACTTTGAGTTTCTGAATGCAGTTCCTCTGAGAGTGGTTCCCTGCTAATGGGATTATCTGCCTGGCTTTTTGAACTCAGGAGATGGCCCATTGTCTCAATACACAAACCAAGACTACCAGAGTCTAGAGACTAACACAGGAATGTTTGAAATGTACATGACAGCCTACTGGAAATGGGTGAAGGGGTGAAGTCCTTTTGATACCATTTTTTACCTGAGGAAATTAAATTATTGGTGGAGGTGCAAACTATATCCTTATCTTTGATCAGCTAGGAAATACAGTCAACAATGGAGTTGAAAAGTCTCACTTCACAATCTTTTGATGTATAGACTTTTACCTGGAGAACTTGGATTAAGGAAGTCTTTTGTTGTGTGTGTGCTAAAGTACATTTTTCATGTGTGGATGTTAGATCTCTGGAAATCCAATTATGACTGAGGATGTAATTAAATCTAGTTCCCCCCGTCCACACAGGCTTACAGCCTTGAGGCGAATATTTCATTATAAAAACCAGGGGACAGATACCTCAAATCAGTCCCCTCCTGACGGTAGCTGCAGCTGGACTCCTGGCCCAAGCTAGTGGACTCCTGGTCTAACCAGAATTGTGTCCGTCCACAAAAGTCCAAGGTTCTTCTATCTGGATCCCTGTATTTTGGTAAGCAAATCGCTTTGTGTGCATCATTGTAACTCTTAATTTTGTAACTTTTTACTTTGTTTTTGTAATCTTTTGTATATATTCTGTTCTGCATTGTTCCACTTTTTTCCCTGGAATATTAAATTATTATTTAATAAGCTTGACTTCTGCCGTACTAAACTAACACTCATAGCCTAGAAGAGATTGAAGTGTGTATAAGTCCATGCCTAATTGTATGCTTGACCAACACTACCATATGAAATTGTAATTGCATTGTGTGTGGGGGCGTTTGTCATACGTTGGCCTAAAGCGCGCAGATGACCCAACGTACGAAACCGCCAGTGCGCGTAGCAACAGCAGAGTGGCTAACAGTATCGTTCGGAACAACTGTTAGTGGTTTTGCTTCATTACAGTGTAAGATTGCAACTGTGTGTGTGTGTGGGTGCGTGGCGTTCCCGTATTCGGCCTAAGCGCAAAGCTGACCCGAATACGAAAACGCGGATTGCACGCTGAGGACTCGACAGCAGAGTGGAAGTGTCTAGCGAACCGCTAGTGGTGGCAGTGAGAGGTGTTCTGAGAGGTCCCAGCCTTGTTTTAGCTCAAATAAGGCTGCTCCTCGCTTGATCTGGTCAAACCCGCAGTCGAGAAACGTATACGCAGGCGTGCCGCGGGCCGGTTCCTGACAGTGGTTTATTTAGTTTATAGGGAATTAGAGTATTAAAACAAAAACAAAAAAAGTATTTGGCTTGAGGAATGCCCTATAAACAATAGTAAAGGAACACAATTATGCAATGAGCAAAAGTTCACCTCGGATCCACTTTAAGGTAGTCCCTGCTAACCTAGTGATCTCTCTTCCCCTTTAAGGCTTTTATTGGTAGTATAGTGGGCCGCCTCTTTCTCCCACAGCTCTCCCTTGTAGTCTAGTGCTCCCCTACTACCCAATAGTTTTTTGTGTTAGTCTAGTGGTCTTCCCCATACCCTTTAATTGCTTCTGGTAATTTAATGGTACCCCCCTTTCCCTTTAAGAACTTCCTTGTGGTCTAGTACCCCCTTCTTCTTTAAAAAGACTCTGTTACAATCATGTCATCATTATTTCTGCTATCCTATAAGTTCCTTTACCTGTTCTAAAGTGCTCTGTCTAACTGCAGCCTTTCCTATTTGCACAGTGGCTGTATTATCTCTGTTATATGATCTAATCTTCTCTCCTCTGTCGGCTCTGTCGGGCTGAGGCAGTCAGGCTGGAATGTGCCGTGCTGCTTGTGATTGGATAGAAGCTATACACACCCTCTCCAGGCCCCCTGCACACTCTGTATGACTCACACACTGAGCTTACTCTCAGCGTTTCACTTGCTCTGTCTTTTGTTTGTAAACACTGGATAAAAACGGCAATTACAAGCCAGGATTGCAGCAGGGAGAGGCAGAAACCGCACAGAGGGGCCCAGGAGAACATAATGAATAGAATGGTATGCTTTTTATTGTAAGAATTTTAGAGTACAGATTCTCTTTAAGCATTCCCCTGATGTTCCAGTAGTACCCCCTTTACCTTTAGGGGCTCCTGGTAGTCTAGTTGGTTATTTATTATGTATTTATTTATTTAAGTATTTATATAGCGCCGACCTATTACGCATCGCTGTACAGAGTATATTGTCTTGTCACTAACTGTCCCTCAGCGGGGCTCACAATCTAATCTCTACCATAGTCATATGTCTATGTATGAATCGTGTAGTCGTCATCATCTAGGGCCAATTTAGAGGAGACTAATTAACTTATCTGTATGTTTTTGGGATGTGGGAGAAAACCGGAGTGCCCGAAGGAAACCCACACAGACACGGGGAGAACATACAAACTCCTTGCAGAGGTTGACCTGGCTGGGATTCAAACCGGGGACCCAGCGATGCAAGGCGACAGTGCTAACCACTACGCCACCCTCTAAGGATCCCTGGTTGTCTAGTGTTGGCCCTCCGGAACCCTCCCTCCCCACAGATCGGCACAGCATGGCTGAGTAAGTAAATACTCACTCTCCTGGCTCCTGTGCAGCATGCGCTCTCTCCTCCTCTCTCCACCGCTGCATGGATCAATGATCAGGCACCAGGATGTTAGATCCTGGTGCAGGTCCAGCACTATTGCCCCAGAGTGAATAGGGGCCCCCAAGCATCTCCCATTGCAGTGTGTGTGTGACTCACGGTGGTGGAGGCAGCAGGAGAGGGCTGGGTAAGGAGACAGCATCTCACCAAGTGCTCCCCCTTGCTCGCCCATTTACAGCACGGTCTGCAATGGAAGGCGAGGGTACAACTCACCTGTCAGTACCACCAGTAATTTTAGCAAGTTTTCTCCACTTACCACAATTCAACATCCCCTCTTTGTCGCCCTCTAGTGGTGTGCCGCACCACTGCAGGAGTCAGAGATGAGACCCTGCAACCATGCAATGTGGAGAAGCCTTGCTGAATTTGCTGGCAGGTGAGTTATACCATCGCTTCCACCCTGCACTGCTCTGCATATGGCGGGGAGAGCCTACATAATCGGGGTGGGGGGCACATCTAGCTATCTATGATAGGTGGGTAGAGGCTACCTAAGAGAGGGAACATCTGGCTATCTACTACTTCATTCCAATAATAAAATATTGGTAAGTTTTACCGATATTTTACTATGACCTAAACTAACCCTACTTTCAAACTTGAATTGCTCTTGATATTCCCTCGGTAAACAAGCTGAATATCAGTGCTATAGGAGGAAGTGTCTCACCCCCGGAGCGCAGGTATTGGTGCGCACAGACCTGACATTGTATCATGGTTACTCTACAAGGCATTCATTGCCATGGACATTCTAAACATACAGAGGACAATGGAGTTAAGCTACACAATAACAAAGAAATCCATGGTCCAAAGAACCAAAATAAGCGCACACATGCGTAAGAAAGTACAATAATTTTATTAAGGACGTATCCCACACCATAAGAACAATTAACTGCCAACAATGCTGGGGAGTATAAATATGAAGTACAATATGTAATAGACAGTAAATGCACAAAGAGCAAAAGGGGCAAGCCTAAAGTCAACAAAGTATCAAAATTCAAAACCAGGGACGTTGCTAGCCTCAAAGATAAGTGGCACGTGCCCCGGATCTTTTCTGGAGTGCCCCAAATGTCCCTCAGGCAGAGTCAGGCTTACGCCTTTCCTCAGGCAGAGTCAGGCAGCGGGCGGCAGTACTCACTTCGGGCCGCTTGGTCTCCAGATTCTGCAGACAGCTCCTCTTCCGGGCTGCTTTCCCTTCTCCACCACCAGCATGCCCAATAGAGGCACCACTGCAACCAGCATGGCACCGCACAGGGCATCTATGTGGGCCTAGTAGGTACTGTGGTGCCATGCTGGGTGCTGTGATGCCTATATGGGGGCACACAGGGTGGTGTGATCCTACTATGGGGGCATGCTGGGAGTTGTGGTGCCTCATATGGGAGGCCTGTGGGAGCATGGGGGGGGGGGGGCACTAGAAGGTCGGGGAACACTATGGGGTGACTGCCAGACAACCTGGCAGCAGGCCAGCACACCCACCAAAAAGCCAGACTAGCCAGCACAGAAGCCAGGTAACTGTCTAGTTATGTTTAAGTGGCACTGCCTATTTATGTGATATGCTGTATTTTTTGTATTAATGGAGAAGGGGGCTTTATCCAACATTTTGCTGGGCAGGCCTACTTAGACCTCTGTTAAGTTTATGTAAATTTGGCTTCGCCCATGACCACACCCACATTCTGGTGCATGGCCACACCCATTATTTGGCTGGAGTGCCCCAAAGTGCCCTGGATCTCTTAGGATCCATTCCTAGCAACACACCTGATCAAAACGCCATGAAACCAACTGTATCAATGATCTCCATATGAGTCAGGCAGAGCAAATACACTGGTAGTGTGAATGCAGTAGTAAAAAAGTTGGTCATAAGAGAAATAATATCAGCTTACCACTCGAATGCACTTTGCCCCCTCAGCCATGCCGACAGAAAAACAACCTCACATGAATCGCACCTCCATGGTGCTTCTTCGGAGATAAGGGTTGCTAAAAACAGGTATCCTTAAATAATCCCAGCCTTCCGCAGCAAAAAAAGAGAAAGGAGGCGTGGCCATGCCCCCTACACGTCACTCCGTCATCTGTACGTAATGACGCATGAGCTGAGCGGTGATGGCCCGATAGTAATATGAATGAGGGCTAGTGCATGAGTGAACGGCAGCCAACTTAGAGAGTAATGAATTAAATAATTTGTTCACAAAGTACGCATAATATTAGTAAATACATCGCAATAATAACATTAATGAAACATATTAAAGAGAAACTCCGACCAAGAATTGAACTTTATCCCAATCAGTAGCTGATACCCCCTTTTACATGAGAAATCTATTCCTTTTCACAAACGGATCATCAGGGGGCGCTGTATGACTGATATTCTGGTGAAACCCCTCCCACAAGAAACTCTGAGGACCGTGGTACTCCTGGTAGTTTCCTGTCTGTGAACCTTGTTGCATTGTGGGAAATAGCTGTTTACAGCTGTTTCCAACTGCCAAAAAAACACACATCACCTGCCAACAGTAAAAACTTCACCACGTAATAAATGTCAGAATGTAAATCAGGGATTTAAAAGATTTTACAATGGGAAAACACTGACTAAATCATTCATACATAATTATTGTAAAAATGAACAGCCTGCCTGCGAGCCTCCGATCGCGGCTCGCAGGCTAATTGTAAACACGCAGGGAAGAAATCCCCTGTGTTTACATCATACGGCGCTGCTGAGCAGCAGCGCCGTAAAGGAGATCGGCGATCCCCGCCCTCTGATTGGTCGGGGATCGACAGCATCTGTTAGGCTGAATCCTGTCAGAGGCGGCGCAGGACGAATCGCCATCCGGTGCCGCCCAGAAAGAGGAGGGGAGGGAGGGAAAGGGAGCGAGGCTGGGAATCGCTGCGGAGGGGGGCTTTGAGCTTTTGAGACCACCACCCCCCCCACTCGGCCACACAGAGTGGCGACGATCAGACCCCCCCAAGCAGGACATCCCCCTAGTGGGGAAAAAAGGGGGGAAGTCTGATCACCCTGCAGCAATCACAATCTTTGCTGCGAGCTGGAGATCCCACGCAGCACAGATCAGCCAGAAATCCCCTGGTCCTCAAGTGGTTAATAATAAAGAAGGAAGAGACATTTAGCAGATCAAAAATACATACAAAGGTTACACAGTCTGCCATCATGTGGTCAAAATATATATGACAATAGGACTGGAACACAGGAGATGGATCAACATGATCAAAATTCATCAAATATGTATGAAAACAATGAGGACATCTGGTGGTAAAACACTTGAATGCAGTTTAAACTGGTAAATACCATATAAATACAAACAGGAAGTAAAAAATAGGTAGCTGGTATGAAAAAATATTTTATATATAAAAAACCTCAAACAGGCCTTTTTTTTTAACTTAAAGAGGCACTTAAAGTCAAAATTGTTTTTTTTTTTAAACATAAAACATAATAGAGTATGTTATGAAGATACTTACTGCAGTGTCTGTTCTGTCCTGCAGCCCTCCATTGCCTGGCAATCCTCCCCGTCAGTTTTCCCTGTCAGCTCCTGTCGCCGAATGACCCGAATGCGCTGGGTCCTAATGCCGCCGGCTATGCTACATTTCCTGAGCCGCATGAGCTCTCGCATCCTGGCTACGTGCGTGTGCGTATTACTGTAGGTGAATTAATAAATTAAAAGTCTATATCGTTTTGACGTGGCCGGCTGCTGTTTCATCCTCGTTAGAATGCTCAGCTGTCAGCGAAACACAGGCGGCCGCTGAATGAATTTACTACGCATGCTCCTGGGGACTTGCGTCCTCAGGAACAGCGCTTTGTAAACTTTTGGCTCGCGCACTATAGCAGCTAAAACTGTGCACGAGCGAGCAGTGCAAGTACAGCTACCACGCGAGAGTAGCATGACAGCATGAAGCGATGGCTGAGTCTGAAGTAGTTCCGGCCAGCCGCGCCATTTTGAGTATATTATAAAAATGAAACTAGAAGATAACAGAGGATATATCTACTCTACAGCGGCGGTTTTTGTGTCAGAATGATGCCCTGTAGTCATGCTTCAAGGTGATATCTTTTTTTTAACATATATGTGAGACTTAAGATTCCCTTTAAACTTACTTTTATTCAAGCAGCAAGTAATTTTTTTTTATGGGAAATGACATAGGTGTCTCCCAAAAGCATTATTGTGGAAAAAAAACAAAAACATTTCTCAGCTTTTATTTACATTTGAGCAAAAAGTGTCCAGTCCAAAATCATTCATACCGTTCACAAACTGTCACAGTCAGTGGAAAATCCAACGTTCTATACCATTCCAAATAGTCCAAGCTGTTCTAAAACATCCTAATTATCCTGATTAATTGGGAACAGCTAGTTTAATCAACTCAACGGGTAAAAAACAGCACCTCTCTGCAGTTGGTTTGTGGACAGTCAAGGAGCTCAGTGAGGACCTGCGGCTGTGCATTGTTGCTGATTACAAGTCAGGAAAGGGCTACACGGCCATTTCTAAATGTTTTCCAGTTCCATTGGCTACAGTGCAAAGTATTATTTAAAAAATACAAGATGTTCTGCACTGTGGAAAATCTCAGAGGACGTGGTTGGAAGCCAAAAGTGACACTTGTGCTGGCCAGGAGGATAATGAGAGAGGTGATAAAGAATCCAAGGATCACCACCAAGGCCATTCTGGTGAATCTGGGCTCTGCTGGTGGCAATGTCTCAAGGCAGACAATCCAAAGGAGACTGCACACTGCTGGGTTCCACGGATGCAGACCAAGGAGGACGCCACTTCTCCAGATAAGGCACACAAAAGCTTGCTTGGCCTTTGCAAATGCTCATCTGGACAAAGAAGACGACTTCTGGTCTTCTGTGTTATGGTCAGATGAAACAATAATTGAATTGTTTGGTCACAATGATGTTTCCTTCATTTGATGTAAAAAAAAGGGAGAAGCCTTCAACCCAAAGAACACCATCCCCACTGTCAAATGTGGTCGTGGGAACCTAATGCTTTGGGGATGTTTTTAAGCAAATGGACCAGGGAACCTAATCACAGTAAACAGCACCATGAAAAAGAGCAATACATGAGGATTATCAATGACAACATCAGGCAGTGTGCAGAGAAACTTGGCCTTGGGCATCAGTGGACATTTCAGCATGATAATAACCCAAAACACACAGCAAAAGTGTTGAAGAAATGGTTAGCAGACAACAACATTAATGTTTTGGAGTGGTCCAGCCAGAGTCCTGACTTGAATCCAATTGAGAATCTGTGGAGGGAGCTAAAGATCAGAGTGATGGCAAGAAGACCCTCCAACCTGAAAGATTTGGAGCTCATTGCTAAAGATGAATGGACAAAACTACATGTGGATACATACAAAAAGCTGACTTGCAACTATAGGAAGTGTTTGATTGCTGTAATAGCCAATAAAGGCTTTTCTATTGATTATTGAGAAGGGTATGAATAATTTTGTACTGGACACTTTTTTGCTTAAATGTAAATAAAAGCTGAGAGATGTTTTTTTCCACAATAATGCCTCTTGTACATCATCTTATTATCCTTTGAGAGACACCTATGTCATTTCCCATAAAAAAAATTACTTGCTTCGAGTGTCTATACAAAGTGTTTGTACTGTTTATTCTTTTGTAAAATTTTCTACAATAAACATCCTTTGTGAAAAAATAAAATTACTTGCTGGTCGAATAAAAGTAACTTTGAGTCAAAATTTGCCAGGGGTATGAATATATGGGCAGCACTGTATACTGTATATCGTAGTGTAGGGCCAATTTAGGGGAAAGCCAATTAACCTACCACCCTATCTCCCTCCTCCCCTTTGCCTCAAAACCCCTTGAGCGTTTGGTTCATAAATGCCTGACCCAGTACCTCAATGCCAACTACCTGTTAGACCCACTGCAATCTGGATTTCGGCCTGCCCACTCAACCGAAACTGCTCTCACCAAACTGGTCAATGCCCTTGTCTTAGCTAAAGCTGAAGGTAAATACTCCATTCTCCTCCTCCTTGACCTTTCAGCAGCTTTTGACACAGTAGATCATCCCCTACTCCTCCAGTCCCTCCAGTCCATGGGCATTCATGATCTCGCCCTGACCTGGCTTTCATCCTACCTCTCCAACCGCTCCTTCACGACCTCCTTCAATGAGTCCTCATCCACCCCAAACCACCTCCCGATGGGAGTCCCCCAAGGCTGGGTCCTTGGCCCCCCCACTGTCCTCCCTATACACATCCTCCATTGGCAAGGTTATCTCCTTCATGGGTTTTAACTATCATCTGTATGCAGATGACACCCAGATCTACCTCCACACCCCTGACATATCCACCACTACCATGGACAAGGTCTCCTCCTGCCTATCGGCCATCTCCTCCTGGATGTCCGCTAGGTTCCTAAATCTAGAAAAAAAGGAATTTATGATCTTCCCAACCCGGTCATCCCTGAACCTCCCAGATGTGCATGTCACTGTTAACCACACTACCATTCGCCCTACCTCTCAAGCCCGCTGTCTGGGTGTCACCCTGGACTCCGTACTCTCCTTCACTCCTCACATCCAAAACCTCACAAAGGCCTGTAACTTCCACCACCGTAACATCTGTAAGATTCGCCCTTTTCCTGACCTCTGCCACCACCAAACTCCTCATCCATGCCCTCATAATTTCCCACCTCGACTACTGCACTGCCCTTCTGCCTGGTCTCCTTATGACCCAAATTGCCCCACTGCAGTATATCATGAATGCAGCAGCCAGAATTATCCACTCCTCCCATCGCTCCACCAGGGCGGCTCCCCTCCGTAAATCCCTCCACTGGCTTCCTATCCAGTCCAGAATCAGATTCAAGATATTGTGTAGGACTTACAAATCTGTCCACAAAACTTGTCCAACCTACATTTCTGATCTTACTCAGAGGTACACACCTAGCCGCTCACTCCGCTCCTCTAATGAACCGCCTCCTGCAACACCCAGTCCCATGCATGCCTCCAGGACTTCTCAAGAGCTGCTCTAACACTATCATACTACCTATCATTAGGGTTGTCCCCTCCTTCAACATCTTCAAGAAGGCCATCAAAATGCACCTTTCCCCTGTGGCCTTACCTCCCCTCCCCCCCCCCCCCCCCCCCACGCACACACTGGTGCTCTAAACCCGCAGCTGAACTCTGGTCCCCTACCTTTCGTGTCCCTACCTCTCCCTCTAGATTGTAAGTCTTTGGGCAGGGTCCTCCTCCTTTTGTAACCTACCTGATCATGCACCTCCATTACTGTGCACCCATGCTATGCATCTGAGTGAACTCAACTTGCCTAATTTCCTCCAGTGACTGACTAAGCATTACCTTGTACTCATCCTGTGCTGTGTGATCTGGTTTTCCTGTATTCCTCTATTGTCATTTTGCTGTATGTCACCCCTAAATATTGTCTGTAACCTAAACTAATGTCCAGCGCTGCGTAATATGTTGGCGCTTTATAAATACAATAAATAAATAAATAAATAACGTGGGAGAAGCCCGGAGTGACCGAAGGAAACCCATGCAGACACAAGCAGAACATACAAACTCCATGCAGATAGTGCTCTGGCTGGGGTTCAAACCGGGGACCCAGCCCTGCAAGGCGAGAGCGCCAACCACTACACCACCCAAATTATAAGGTTGCACCACTTGCTCAAGTCACTGTACCCTTTTTGGATTTCAGGTAGCCAGTGCCAGCCTGCAAGGACAAACAAGCAAATAAAATAAAAGAGGATCCCATTTTTGTTTGACTTTTAAAATCTACACCCCTTATCTGATTTATGGTTCAGCTTTTTGTAATATGTTGATGCACAAAACAAACCTGCAGCAAATTTATTAAAATGTAAAAACTACACCACCATGCTGCCTTGTACACAAAAAGCAATAGTAGTAATGATAGGACTGACGTGAGTGGCTATGAGTACTCTGTAAAACTTTACAGGTGAAACTCAAAAAAATAGAATATGATGCAAAAAACTTAATTTATGAATTCTGAACCAGATTGAGAGACCATTCAAAGGCTCAGGCCTCATTCATATTACACGCGTTGCCGTCTGTATTTTGGCTATCTGTGCAGGAGTCAGACACGCACGAACATCAGAAGTGCATAGACTGCACTGTCTGATGTTCACACTGCCTGCATTGCGTGCCAGTGCAGTGCGCAAACGCATGCTGCATGCAATTTTTTGGCAAAATGTGCTGCTGACCCATTCACTACAGTGAATGGGATCAGCCACGCAATGCATGGAAATGCAGATGTCGTGCTATCGTACGCGTTGCCTTCCGATCGCACAGCCATCTGCGTGTGATAATGCGAAGGAGGCCTAAGGGACCCTGTGCAGGTGTTTTGGATGAATTAGCTGATTAGAGTATGAAATGTTGAGCCGAGAATATTGAACATTTCACAATATTTGAATTGTCTGAGAATTTTGGCGTTCTCATAAGCTGTAAGCCATAATCATCAATATTACAACAAATAAAGGCTTGGGATATCTCGCTTTGCATATAATAAGTCTATTTCATATATTAATTTCACCTGTTAAGTTGAATTACTGTACAAAATGGACTTTTGCATCATATTCTAATTTTTCGAGTTTCACCTGTACTAAGCAACTTAGTAATACATAAGCAATTCATTATAATCATTTCATCCTAAACTCATTAGCAAGTTTGGAATAAAGTTGTGGAGAGAAATTTGGGAAGCAGGCGAGCACTCACCGATGACAGCGCGGGGACGGTCACCTCTCCGGCCTCAGTCACAGTGCGTGGCACCCAGTCCTGCTCCTGTCACCTCTGCGGCCACAGTCACAGTGCGTGGCACCCAGTCCTGCTCCTGTCACCTCTCCGGCCACAGTCACAGTGCGTGGCACCCAGTCCTGCTCCCGTCACCTCTCCGGCCACAGTCACAGTGCGTGGCATCCAGTCCTGCTCCTGTCACCTCTCCGGCCGCAGTCACAGTGCGTGACACCCAGTCCTGCTCCTGTCACCTCTCCGGCCACAGTCACAGTGCGTGGCATCCAGTCCTGCTCCTGTCACCTCTCCGGCCACAGTCACAGTGCGTGGCACCCAGTCCTGCTCCTGTCACCTCTGCGGCCACAGTCACAGTGCGTGACACCCAGTCCTGCTCCTGTCACCTCTCCGGCCACAGTCACAGTGCGTGGCACCCAGTCCTGCTCCTGTCACCTCTGCGGCCACAGTCACAGTGCGTGGCACCCAGTCCTGCTCCTGTCACCTCTGCGGCCACAGTCACAGTGCGTGGCACCCAGTCCTGCTCCTGTCACCTCTCCGGCCACAGTCACAGTGCGTGGCACCCAGTCCTGCTCCTGTCACCTCTCCGGCCTCAGTCACAGTGCGTGGCACCCAGTCCCGGGTCCTGTCACCTCTCCGGCCGCAGTCACAGTGCACTGCACCCAGTCCTGCTCCTGTCACCTCTGCGGCCACAGTCACAGTGCGTGACACCCAGTCCTGCTCCTGTCACCTCTCCGGCCACAGTCACAGTGCGTGGCACCCAGTCCTGCTCCTGTCACCTCTCCGGCCACAGTCACAGTGCGTGGCACCCAGTCCTGCTCCTGTCACCTCTCCGGCCGCAGTCACAGTGCGTGGCACCCAGTCCTGCTCCTGTCACCTCTCCGGCCACAGTCACAGTGCGTGGCACCCAGTCCTGCTCCTGTCACCTCTCCGGCCACAGTCACAGTGCGTGGCACCCAGTCCTGCTCCTGTCACCTCT
Source organism: Hyperolius riggenbachi (assembly GCF_040937935.1). NCBI lineage: Eukaryota > Metazoa > Chordata > Amphibia > Anura > Hyperoliidae > Hyperolius > Hyperolius riggenbachi. Next base: position 22,789,987 of record NC_090647.1, read on the forward strand.
CCGGCCTCAGTCACAGTGCGTGGCACCCAGTCTGGCTCCTGTCACCCCTCCGGCCGCAGTCACAGTGCACTGCACCCAGTCCTGCTCCTGTCACCTCTGCGGCCACAGTCACAGTGCGTGACACCCAGTCCTGCTCCTGTCACCTCTCCGGCCACAGTCACAGTGCGTGGCACCCAGTCCTGCTCCGTCACCTCTCTGGCCGCAGTCACAGTGCGTGGCACCCAGTCCTGCTCCTGTCACCTCTCCGGCCGCAGTCACAGTGCGTGGCACCCAGTCCTGCTCCTGTCACCTCTGCGGCCACAGTCACAGTGCGTGGCACCCAGTCCTGCTCCTGTCACCTCTGCGGCCACAGTAACAGTGTGTGGCACCCAGTCCAGCTCCTGTCACCTCTCCGGCCACAGTCACAGTGCGTGGCACCCAGTCCTGCTCCTGTCACCTCTCCGGCCTCAGTCACAGTGCGTGGCACCCAGTCCGGCTCCTGTCACCCCTCCGGCCGCAGTCACAGTGCACTGCACCCAGTCCTGCTCCTGTCACCTCTGCGGCCACAGTCACAGTGCGTGACACCCAGTCCTGCTCCTGTCACCTCTCTGGCCACAGTCACAGTGCGTGGCACCCAGTCCTGCTCCCGTCACCTCTCTGGCCGCAGTCACAGTGCGTGGCACCCAGTCCTGCTCCTGTCACCTCTCCGGCCGCAGTCACAGTGCGTGGCACCCAGTCCTGCTCCTGTCACCTCTCCAGCCACAGTCACAGTGCGTGGCACCCAGTCCTGCTCCTGTCACCTCTCCGGCCGCAGTCACAGTGCGTGGCACCCAGTCCTGCTCCTGTCACCTCTCCGGCCGCAGTCACAGTGCGTGGCACCCAGTCCTGCTCCTGTCACCTCTGCGGCCACAGTCACAGTGCGTGGCACCCAGTCCTGCTCCTGTCACCTCTCCGGCCTCAGTCACAGTGCGTGGCACCCAGTCCAGCTCCTGTCACCTCTCCAGCCACAGTCACAGTGCGTGGCACCCAGTCCTGCTCCTGTCACCTCTCCGGCCACAGTCACAGTGCGTGGCACCCAGTCCTGCTCCTGTCACCTCTCCGGCCTCAGTCACAGTGCGTGGCACCCAGTCCAGCTCCTGTCACCCCTCCGGCCGCAGTCACAGTGCACTGCACCCAGTCCTGCTCCTGTCATCTCTGCGGCCACAGTCACAGTGCGTGACACCCAGTCCTGCTCCTGTCACCTCTCTGGCCACAGTCACAGTGCGTGGCACCCAGTCCTGCTCCCGTCACCTCTCTGGCCGCAGTCACAGTGCGTGGCACCCAGTCCTGCTCCTGTCACCTCTGCGGCCACAGTAACAGTGTGTGGCACCCAGTCCAGCTCCTGTCACCTCTCCGGCCACAGTCACAGTGCGTGGCACCCAGTCCTGCTCCTGTCACCTCTCCGGCCTCAGTCACAGTGCGTGGCACCAAGTCCGGCTCCTGTCACCCCTCCGGCCGCAGTCACAGTGCACTGCACCCAGTCCTGCTCCTGTCACCTCTGCGGCCACAGTCACAGTGCGTGACACCCAGTCCTGCTCCTGTCACCTCTCTGGCCACAGTCACAGTGCGTGGCACCCAGTCCTGCTCCCGTCACCTCTCTGGCCGCAGTCACAGTGCGTGGCACCCAGTCCTGCTCCTGTCACCTCTCCGGCCGCAGTCACAGTGCGTGGCACCCAGTCCTGCTCCTGTCACCTCTCCAGCCACAGTCACAGTGCGTGGCACCCAGTCCTGCTCCTGTCACCTCTCCGGCCGCAGTCACAGTGCGTGGCACCCAGTCCTGCTCCTGTCACCTCTCCGGCCGCAGTCACAGTGCGTGGCACCCAGTCCTGCTCCTGTCACCTCTGCGGCCACAGTCACAGTGCGTGGCACCCAGTCCTGCTCCTGTCACCTCTCCGGCCTCAGTCACAGTGCGTGGCACCCAGTCCAGCTCCTGTCACCTCTCCAGCCACAGTAACAGTGTGTGGCACCCAGTCCAGCTCCTGTCACCTCTCCGGCCACAGTCACAGTGCGTGGCACCCAGTCCTGCTCCTGTCACCTCTCCGGCCTCAGTCACAGTGCGTGGCACCCAGTCCAGCTCCTGTCACCCCTCCGGCCGCAGTCACAGTGCACTGCACCCAGTCCTGCTCCTGTCATCTCTGCGGCCACAGTCACAGTGCGTGACACCCAGTCCTGCTCCTGTCACCTCTCTGGCCACAGTCACAGTGCGTGGCACCCAGTCCTGCTCCCGTCACCTCTCTGGCCGCAGTCACAGTGCGTGGCACCCAGTCCTGCTCCTGTCATCTCTCCGGCCGCAGTCACAGTGCGTGGCACCCAGTCCTGCTCCTGTCACCTCTCCAGCCACAGTCACAGTGCGTGGCACCCAGTCCTGCTCCTGTCACCTCTCCGGCCGCAGTCACAGTGCGTGGCACCCAGTCCTGCTCCTGTCACCTCTCCAGCCACAGTCACAGTGCGTGGCACCCAGTCCTGCTCCTGTCACCTCTGCGGCCACAGTCACAGTGCGTGACACCCAGTCCTGCTCCTGTCACCTCTCCGGCCACAGTCACAGTGCGTGGCACCCAGTCCTGCTCCTGTCACCTCTCCGGCCACAGTCACAGTGCGTGGCACCCAGTCCTGCTCCTGTCACCTCTCCGGCCGCAGTCACAGTGCGTGGCACCCAGTCCTGCTCCTGTCACCTCTCCGGCCACAGTCACAGTGCGTGGCACCCAGTCCTGCTCCTGTCACCTCTCCGGCCACAGTCACAGTGCGTGGCACCCAGTCCTGCTCCTGTCACCTCTCCGGCCTCAGTCACAGTGCGTGGCACCCAGTCTGGCTCCTGTCACCCCTCCGGCCGCAGTCACAGTGCACTGCACCCAGTCCTGCTCCTGTCACCTCTGCGGCCACAGTCACAGTGCGTGACACCCAGTCCTGCTCCCGTCACCTCTCTGGCCGCAGTCACAGTGCGTGGCACCCAGTCCTGCTCCTGTCACCTCTCCGGCCTCAGTCACAGTGCGTGGCACCCAGTCTGGCTCCTGTCACCCCTCCGGCCGCAGTCACAGTGCACTGCACCCAGTCCTGCTCCTGTCACCTCCCTGGCCACAGTCACAGTGCGTGGCACCCAGTCCTGCTCCCGTCACCTCTCTGGCCGCAGTCACAGTGCGTGGCACCCAGTCCTGCTCCTGTCACCTCTCCGGCCGCAGTCACAGTGCGTGGCACCCAGTCCTGCTCCTGTCACCTCTCCAGCCACAGTCACAGTGCGTGGCACCCAGTCCTGCTCCTGTCACCTCTCCGGCCACAGTCACAGTGCGTGGCACCCAGTCCTGCTCCTGTCACCTCTCCGGCCGCAGTCACAGTGCGTGGCACCCAGTCCTGCTCCTGTCACCTTTCCGGCCGCAGTCACAGTGCGTGGCACCCAGTCCTGCTCCTGTCACCTCTGCGGCCACAGTCACAGTGCGTGGCACCCAGTCCTGCTCCTGTCACCTCTGCGGCCACAGTAACAGTGTGTGGCACCCAGTCCAGCTCCTGTCACCTCTCCGGCCGCAGTCACAGTGTGTGGCACCCAGTCCGGCCCCTGTCACCTCTCCGGCCGCAGTCACAGTGCGTGGCACCCAGTCCCGGGTCCTCTCACCTCTCGGGCCACAGTCACAGTGCGTGCAGGGCCGGAGCTACCATAGGAAAAAATAGGCAGCTGCCCCAGGGCCCCAGAGCCTGTAGGGGCCCCCAAGCTGTCCCTTCCCATTTTAACTGTTGCTCCCCAGGGACTCTGCAAAGTCTGTGGAGTTGGGAGGTGATTGGGGGAGGGTCAGCAGCCAGCTCAGGGGTCCAGGGAGGAAGTTTGGCTGCAACAAAGGGCCTCTAATGATGCTTTTTGGTCGGGGGTGTCTGTTGGGGGGCCCCCAGGCTAATCTTGCCCTAGGGCCCATTTTTACTTGAACCGGCCCTGAGTGCGTGGCACCCAGACCGGCTCCTGTTACCTCTCGGGCCGCAGTCACAGTGCGTGGCACCCAGTCCGGCTCCTGTCACCTCTCTCCGGCCGCATTCACAGTGCGTGGCACCCAGTCCTGCCCCTGTCACCTCTCCAGCCGCAGTCACAGTGCGTGGCACCCAGTCCTGCTCCTGTCACCTCTCGGGCCACAGTCACAGTGCGTGGCACCCAGTCCGGCTCCTGTCACCTCTCCAGCCGGTCACAGTGCGTGGTACCCAGTCCTGCTCCCGTCACCTCTCCGGCCGCAGTCACAGTGCGTGGCACCCAGTCCTGCTCCTGTCACCTCTCGGGCCACAGTCACAGTGCGTGGCACCCAGTCCGGCTCCTGTCACCTCTCCAGCCGGTCACAGTGCGTGGTACCCAGTCCTGCTCCCGTCACCTCTCCGGCCGCAGTCACAGTGCGTGGCACCCAGTCCTGCTCCTGTCACCTCTCCGGCCGCAGTCACAGTGCGTGGCACCCAGTCCGGCTCCTGTCACCTCTCCAGCCGCAGTCACAGTGCGTGGCACCCAGTCCGGCTCCTGTCACCTCTCGGGCCGCAGTCACAGTGCGTGGCACCCAGTGCTGCTCCTGTCACCTCTCCGGCCGCATTCACAGTGCGTGGCACCCAGTCCGGCTCCTGTCACTTCTCCAGCCGCTGTCACAGTGCGTGGCACCCAGTCCTGCTCCTGTCACCTCTCGGGCCACAGTCACAGTGCGTGGCACCCAGTCCGGCTCCTGTCACCTCTCCGGCTGCAGTCCCAGTGCGTGGCACCCAGTCCGGCTCCTGTCACCTCTCCGGCCGCAGTCACAGTGCATGGTACCCAGTCCTGCTCCCGTCACCTCTCTGGCCGCAGTCACAGTGCGTGGTACCCAGTCCTGCTCCCGTCACCTCTCCGGCTGCAGTCACAGTGCGTGGCACCCAGTCCTGCTCCTGTCACCTCTCTGGCCGCAGTCACAGTGCGTGGCACCCAGTCCTGCTCCTGTCACCTCTCTCCGGCCGCATTCACAGTGCGTGGCACCCAGTCCTGCCCCTGTCACCTCTCCGGCTGCAGTCACAGTGCGTGGTACCCAGTCCTGCTCCCGTCACCTCTCTGGCCACATTCACAGTGCGTGGTACCCAGTCCTGCTCCCGTCACCTCTCTGGCCGCAGTCACAGTGCGTGGTACCCAGTCCAGCTCCTGTCACCTCTCTGGCCGCAGTCACAGTGCGTGGCACCCAGTCCCGGCTCCTCTCACCTCTCCGGCCGCAGTCACAGTGCGTGGTACCCAGTCCTGCTCCCGTCACCTCTCTGGCCGCAGTCACAGTGCGTGGTACCCAGTCCAGCTCCTGTCACCTCTCCGGCCGCAGTCACAGTGCGTGGCACCCAGTCCCGGCTCCTCTCACCTCTCCGGCCACAGTCACAGTGCGTGGCACCCAGTCCGGCTCCTGTCACTTCTCTCCGGCCGCAGTCACAGTGCGTGGCACCAAGTCCGGCTCCTGTCACCTCTCTCCGGCCACAGTCGCAGTGCGTAGCACCCAGTCCTGCTCTTGTCACCTCTCTGGCCGCAGTTACAGTGCGTGGCACCCAGCCCGGCTCCCGGGATAATGAGGAAATGGGACGAGGTCACTAGAGGTATAAATCTGTCACCGGTATTTGCCAGTGAGCACACATGGCTGTAATTACTCATTCAGAGGAAAAGCGTGAGATAAGCAGCATCTGTGACAGCCACCCGTCTTCTGGTACTCTGCAGTCTGCACAGCGCTGCAATGTGACTCCCACACTATACTGACTATTTACACAGCAGTTGCTTTTTAGTTAATAACTTTGCTGCTATATTTTTGCTTCAGATTAGAGAGAGTATGTATAGTGTTATTTTCTATTCCTCCAGTCTCCCCCTCTGTGCCTCCAGTGTCCCTGTCTTTGCCACCTCTGTCCCCCTGTGCCTCCAGTGTCCCTGATCCTGTAACCCTGTGCTGCCAGTGCCCAAATCCAGGCCTGCAGCAGTGTCCCCCTCTGTGCCTCTAGTGTCCCCCTTTTATTTTATCACTGTCACCCTCTGTGTCTCTGATGGTCTGACCCCTTTTTGCTTCTTTTAGTCTCTCTGTGCCACCATCTGTCTCCCTATGCCTTCCCCTGTGTTATCTCCTGCTGCACTGTACCCAATCTGTGCCTCCTCCAGTTTCCCTGTGCATCCTCCTGCCCAGGGGTTGAGTGGGGCGTGAACGTGGGTGGACGATGTCCACCTGCTTTTTTCAGTGGGTGGACGTCTACCACCCTAGCATCTATAGTGGAGGGGAGCAGCCCATAGAAGAGGAGCTGTGTGGACAGCGGTGGGGAGGGGGGGCCATCTCCCCCCTCCTTCCCTCACCTTGGGGCTCTCTCTCCCTCGCTCTCCCCTCCAGAACTAAGTCTTGTGTGGTGGCTGGCAGCGGGCGGAACTTACCTCCATCTCGCTCGAAGCGCCGGAAGTTCTGGTGCCGCTGCTCTGGTCTGGATAAGACCAGACTAGCGGCAAATCCATTAGACCATCCCGTGCCTGCAACGAGACGGAGGTAAGTTCCACCCGCTACCAGCCACCGCACAACACTTCGTTCTGGAGGGGAGAGCGAGGAAGAGGGAGCCCCAAGGTGAGGGAAGGAGGGGGGAGATGTCCCCCCTTCCCCATCGCTGTGCCTACCACTCCCCCTTCTCTGCGTTGCTCCCCTCCTGCTGGGGGGACACCTGGCTACATATACTGGGCACATATACCCCTGGTTACATATACTGGGCACATATACCCCTGGCTACATATACTGGGCACATATACCCCTGGCTACATATACTGGACACATATACCCCTGGCTACATATACTAGGCACATATACCCCTGCCTACATATACTGGGGACATATACCCCTGCCTACATATACTGGGGATATATACCCCTGCCTACATATACTGGGGATATACAGTGGCTTGCAAAAATATTCGGCCCCCTTGAAGTTTTCCACATTTTGTCACATTACTGCCACAAACATGAATCAATTTTATTGGAATTCCACATGAAAGACCAATACAAAGTGGTGTACACGTGAGAAGTGGAACGAAAATCATACATGATTCCAAACATTTTTTACAAATAAATAACTGCAAAGTGGGGTGTGCATAATTATTCAGCCCCCTTTGGTCTGGGCGTAGTCAGTTGCCCATAGATATTGCCTGATGAGTGCTAATGACTAAACAGAGTGCACCTGTGTGTAATCTAATGTCAGTACAAATACAGCTGCTCTGTGACGGCCTCAGAGGTTGTCTAAGAGACTATTGGGAGCAACAACACCATGAAGTCCAAAGAACACACCAGACAGGTCAGGGATAAAGTTATTGAGAAATTTAAAGCAGGCTTAGGCTACAAAAAGATTTCCAAAGCCTTGAACATCCCACGGAGCACTGTTCAAGCGATCATTCAGAAATGGAAGGAGTATGGCACAACTGTAAACCTACCAAGACAAGGCCATCCACCTAAACTCACAGGCAGAACAAGGAGAGCGCTGATCAAAAATGCAGTAAAGAGGCCCATGGTGACTCTGGATGAGCTGCAGAGATCTACAGCTCAGGTGGGGGAATCTGTCCATAGGACAACTATTAGTTGTGCACTGCAAAAAGTTGACCTTTATGGAAGAGTGGCAAGAAGAAAGGCATTGTTAACAGAAAAGCATAAGAAGTCACGTTTGCAGTTTGCCACAAGCCATGTGGGGGACACAGTAAACATGTTGAAGAAGGTGCTCTGGTCAGATGAGACCAAAATGGAACTTTTTGGCCAAAATGCAAAACGCTATGTGTGGTGGAAAACAAACACTGCACATCACTCTGAACACACCATCCCCACTGTCAAATATGGTGGTGGCAGCATCATGCTCTGGGGGTGCTTCTCTTCAGCAGGGACGCTGTTCAGAGTTGATGGGAAGATAGATGGAGCCAAATACAGGGCAATCTTGGAAGAAAACCTCTTGGAGTCTGCAAAAGACTTGAGACTGAGGCGGAGGTTCACCTTCCAGCAGGACTACGACCTTAAACATAAAGCCAGGGCAACAATGGAATGGTTTACAACAAAACATATCCATGTGTTAGAATGGCCCAGTCAAAGTCCAGATCTAAATCTAATCGAGAATCTGTGACAAGATCTGAAAACTGCTGTTCACAAACGCTGTCCATCTAATATTACTGAGCTGGAGCGGTTTTGCAAAGAAGAATGGGCAAGGATTTCAGTCTCTAGAGGTGCAAAGCTGGAAGAGACATACCCTAAAAGACTGGCAGCTGTAATTGTAGCAAAAGGTGGTTCTACAAAGTATTGACTCAGGGGGCTGAATAATCATGCACAAACCCACTTTGCAGTTATTTATTTGTAAAACATGTTTGGAATCATGTATGATTTTCGTTCCACTTCTCACGTGTGCACCACTTTGTACTGGTCTTTCATGTGGAATTCCAATAAAATTGATTCATATTTGTGGCAGTAATGTGACAAAATGTGGAAACTTCAAGGGGGCTGAATACTTTTGCAAGCCACTGTATACCCCTGCCTACATATACTGGGCACATATACCCCTGCCTACATATACTGGTCACATATACCCATGGCTACATATAGTGGGAACATATACCCCTGGCTACATATACTGGGCACATATACCTCTGGCTACATACACTAGGCTACATACACTAGGGACTACTATACCCCTGACTACATATACTGGAGACATATACCCCTGGCTACATATACTGGAGACATATACCCCTGGCTACATATACTGGGCACATATACTCCTGGCTACATATACTGGGCACATATACCCCTTGCTACATATACTGGGCACATATACCTCTGGCTACATATACTGGGCACATATACCTCTGGCTACATACACTAGGTTACATACACTAGGGACTACTATACCCCTGACTACATATACTGGGCACATATACCCCTGGCTACATATACTAGGGACATATACCCCTGACTACATATACTGGGGACATATACCCCTGGCTACATATACTGGGGACAGCTATAAACCTGGCTACATATACTGGGGAAATATATACCCCTGGCTACACATACTGGGGACATATACCCCTGGCTACATATACTGAGGACTACTATACCCCTGGCTACATATACTGGGTACATATACCTCTGGCTACATAAACTGGAGACTAATATACCCCTGACTACATATACTGGGCACATATACCCCCTGGCTACATATACTGGTGACAGCTATACACCTGGCTACCTATACTGGGGACTACTATACATCTGGCTGCTTATGGAACATATACACCTGGCCACCTATGGGACATATATACACCTGGCCACCTTTTCTGGGGACATCTATACCTCTTGGGAAATTATACACCTGGCTACCTATTCTGGGGACAACTATACTCATGGCTACTTATACTGGGGACACCTATAGACCTGGCTACCTATGCTGGGGGTACCTATTTTGAGGTAACTGCTGTCAGATTATCTGCATTTTTGGGGAACCGCTCTTAACAGATTAAGTGTATTTTGGGTAACAGCTGCCAGATTATGTGTATGTTAGGGGCACGTCTGCTGCCAGATTACGTGTATTTTGGGGAACCCCTGGCAGATTATGTATGTTAGGGGAACGGCTGCTGCCAGATTACGTGTATTTTGGGGAACCCCTGGCAGATTATGTATGTTAGGGGAACGGCTGCTGCCAGATTACGTGTATTTTGGGGAACCCCTGGCAGATTATGTGTATGTTAGGGGCACGTCTGCTGCCAGATTACGTGTATTTTGGGGAACCCCTGGCAGATTATGTATGTTAGGGGAACGGCTGCTGCCAGATTACGTGTATTTTGGGGAACCCCTGGCAGATTATGTGTATGTTAGGGGCACGTCTGCTGCCAGATTACGTGTATTTTGGGGAACCCCTGGCAGATTATGTATGTTAGGGGAACGGCTGCTGCCAGATTACGTGTATTTTGGGGAACCCCTGGCAGATTATGTATGTTAGGGGAACGGCTGCTGCCAGATTACGTGTATTTTGGGGAACTGCTGCCAGATTGTGTATGTTAGGGGCACGGCTGCTGCCAGATTACGTGTATTTTGGGGAACTGCTGCCAGATTGTGTATGTTAGGGGCACGGCTGCTGCCAGATTTTGCATATTTTGGGGAACTGCTGCCAGATTGTGTATGTTTGGGGGACCACTGCTGGCAGAGTACGTGTATTTTGGGGAACTGCTGCCAGATTGTGTGTATTTGGGGGACCACTGCTGGCAGATTATATGTATTTTGGGTGTTACGTGTATTTTGGGTGATCCACTGCCAGGTTTCGCGTATTTTGGGGAACTGGTTCCAGATTATGTGTATGTTGGTGGAACTGCTGCTTCCACATTGTCTATTTTGGGGGAACCACTGCCATAGGATCTGTATTTTGGAGAACCTTCTAACAGATTTGGTGAAATGCTGTCAGATTACATCTATTTTTGGGGGATACACTATGGCAGAGCTCAAACTTCCCCGGCAAACCTTTTACATCACTGCTAAGGTCATGTATATTTGGCCCCACCCATGAGCATGCCGCAGAGGTTTTCGGGGTGTGTCCACTCACCTATTTTCCTAGGACTAGACCCCTGCTCCTGCACCCCCCCCCCCCCCCCGTGTCCTCTGTGCCTCCTCCTGTCCCCTGTCCCTCATCTTTGTCTCCTCCCCCCAGTGGTGTACCTAGACCATTTGGCACATTGTGCCGGTGTATTAGGTGACACCCTCCCCCCCACCCCCAAATGACTGAATGTCATACTAAGCACGCCATGACACTGCTCTGGTTAGGTGTATGTAGGTGTGTGTAGTAGGCGGGGGGAGAGAGTGCTTTTTTTAGGTATAGGTGAGGGAGGGTAGTGTTAGGTATAGGTGGTGTCAGTTAGTGCTAGGAGTAGGTATGGGGGGAGGTGTTGGGTGCAGATATGGGGTTAGGCCAGTGTGTGTGGGGGGCCACAGTTAATGTTAGGTGAAGGTAAGCAGAGTCTAAGGCATACGTGTGGTGGGGTATCTCAATCATCAATACAGATTCTGCATTGCTGATTGAAGTACCCCCACCCCACTTATACTCTGCCCATAGCCCACATTCACCTAACACTAACTGTTACTGCAGAGTATTGCGAGCAGAAGGAAGCCAACCCATTAACTCACCTTCTCCACTGCCACAATAATATGGTGGGGCATTAGACTGTGACTATGGTAGGATTAGAGTGTGAGCTCCTCTGAGGACAGTCAGTGACATGATTATGTACTCTGTACAGTGCTGCAGAAGATGTCAGTGCTATATATATACATAATAATAATATGGTAGGACATTACACTATGACTATGGCAGGGATTAGATTGTGAGCTCCTCTGAGGACCGTCAGTGACATGACTATGTACTCTGTAATGTGCTGCAGAAGATGTCAGTGCTATATAAATACATAATAATAATATGGTAGAATATTAGACTATGACTATGGTAGGATTAGAGTGTGAGCTCCTCTGAGGACAGTCAGTGACATGACTATGTACTCTGTAAAGTGCTGCAGAAGATGTCAGTGCTATATAAATACATAATAATAATATGGTAGAATATTAGACTATGACTATGGTAGGATTAGAGTGTGAGCTCCTCTGAGGACAGTCAGTGACATGACTATGTACACTGTAATGTGCTGCAGAAGATGTCAGTGCTATATAAATATATAATAATAATATGATAGGACATTAGATTATGACTATGGTAGGATTAGATTGTGAGCTCCTCTGAGGACAGTCAGTGACAGGACTATGTACTCTGTAATGTGCTGCAGAAGATGTCAGTGCTATATAAATACATACTGTACATACTACTACTAAAAATAATAATAATAATATGGTAGGACATAAAACTACTACTATACTTTATAAATATTTATAATAATTAGTGCAACACACTAATATCATTTTTTTAAACTGGGAGATATCAAGAGGAAAGGAAGGAAAGATGGGGTGAGAGAGGAGAAGAAAGTATAGAGATTGGGGCCCATATGCAATTAACGTTTTCTTCTGAGTTAAACTTTTCATCTTTTCTTTAACTCCTTACTATTCCTGCGGCAGTATACCGTATCTATTATGCTCCACAGGACTTCATCTTAAGTCCCAGAGGCGTAGATATGTATCTGCCCAGGGGAGTAACTAGGCCCTACCGGGCCCCCCTGCAGAATTTCAGAGTGCCCCCCCCCTCCCCGGGGCCCGCTCGTGGCAGCATGAGGGGAAAGCTTTGGCCACTGTCGGCGGGGAGAGGGGAAATCCCCCCCCCCTCTCCCTCACCTCGGGGCTCTCCCTCTCTGCGCTCCCCTCCAGCTAGTTACAGTGTGGGCAGTGGCGGGCAGATACATACCTTCTTCTGTGCGTTCCACCGCATATTCCTCGCTCTAGCGGCTGACGTCACTTCCGGAAGTGACGTCACTTCCGGAAGTGACGTCAGCCACTAGAGCGAGGAGTATGCGGTGGAACACACGGAAGGTATGTATCTGCCCGCTGCCCACACTGTAACTAGCTGGAGGGGAGCGCAGAGAGGGAGAGCCCCGAGGTGAGGGAGAGGGGGGAACTTCCCCTCTCCCCGCCGAATGTGGCTAAGGCTTTCCCCTCATGCTGCCACCCCTCCAGCCCCCACAAAATGGCCCCGAGCAGGCCCCGGGGGGGGGGGGGGGCGGGCAGGGCCTATTGTTACGCCAGTGCATCTGCCGCAATCAGGTTCCGGTGGTCATTGACAAAAGTGACAGTAATGCATACACGCATTACTTCCTGTAAAGTGTGTATGCAGTGCACAGTAAACACTAGGCATAAAGGAGGGGGGGGGCATCTAGTGGCCAAATAGTAAAAATACACCTGCATACATCCCATTAAAAATACATAAAATACCTCATTAAGTAACCTCTTACCTCGCATCCCATTGTTACCAAAATAAAACCTTTTTGTTTAAAAAAAGACACTTAATAAAAATACATAGTTAACTTTTTAATATGTATGTCATGAAGGTATATTACTGGTATTTTTTGCAAATAAGGGCTTGTAATTAGGGACGGATGCAAAAAATAGAAGAAAAAATACATCTTTATTTCCAAATAAAATATTGTCGCCACACATTGTGATTGGAACATAATTTAAACAGATAAGACAGTGACGGCAGGGTAAAGTCTATTCTGCCTCAGGGAACTTCAAGCCGAGTAGCTCTTCTACTAGTGAGGAGCCCATGCAGCTGGACTTCTCCAAACTCTCACCCGCTGAGAAACTCAGGAGAAGGCAGGAACGGCTTTGTATGTATTGTGGTGAGAAGGGTCATTTTGCACAGACATGCTCTGCAAAGAAGGCTCTGGAAAACTCCAGCACCTAGGTGAAGTTGGGGAACCTGCCACCATGCCCCCATGAGGTCATCTTTATAACCTCACTGGCCCTGAAAAATTGGCAATGAAAGAATATATCAGAGAGACTCTTGAGAAGGGGTTAATTAGATCTTCCACATCTCCAGCCGGCGCAGGCTTTTTCTTTGTAGAGAAAAAAGATGGGGGACTTCGCCCTGTATTGATTACAGAGGGCTAAATAAAATCACTGTAAAAAAAATGATACCCTTTACCTTTAATCGATGATCTTTTCTCTCAGGTCTCAGGAGCCAGAATTAGACTTGCGAGGTGCATACAACTTGATTAGAATACACCAGGGGGACGAATGGAAGACAGCCTTTAACACCCAGGACGGGCACTGTGAATACCTGGTGATGCCCTTTGGCCTGTGCAATGCCCCAGCTGTCTTCCAGGACTTTGTGAATGATGTTTTCAGGGATGTATTGGGTACATTTGTGGTAGTTTACCTAGATGATATTTTAATATATTCTTTTTTTTTTTGTAATCAAGATTTGTTTTAAGACAGTATTTGAATACGTATAAACACACAAATATACATTAATATATATAAAAAAAGGTACAACAGTACAACCATTCCATCATGCTGGTAAAAAAAGTAAACGAAGGTAAAGATAAAAATCTCCCAAGCACTTTCTAGTGCCCTATACCTAATTAACCCCCTCACTCCTAAAGGGGCCCTAGCATTGATGTATGGCCCCCTACAGACCTACTTAAGAAAAGAAAGAAAGAAGAGGGGAGAAAAAATATATATTTTAATTTATTCTAATGCTTTGTCTGAGCATCGGAGCCATGTCAGATTTGTATTACAGAAAAAGAGAGAATTCTTTGTTTGCTAAATTCGAAAAATGTCTTTTTGAGGTCACACACGTTCCTTTCTTGGGTTATGTCATTTCAGACGCAGGGTTATCTAAGGATGAGAAGAAACTGTCAGCAGTTTTGGACTGGCCACCACTCAAAGGCCTCAAGGCTATTCAACATTTCATAGGCTTTGCCAATTACTATCGTAGATTTATTACGAATTTTTCTTCCTTGGTTGCCCCCCCTAACTGATTTAACAAAGAAGGATGCAGATCCTGTCAATCGGTCCTCGCAGGCTTATAAGGCTTTTTCTGATCTCAAAACAGCCTTCTGTTCTGCTCCTATCCTCACTCACCCTGATGTAAATTTACCTTTCATTGTTGAGGTTGATGCCTCTGAGTTGGGTGTGGGAGCCGTTCTCTCGCAGTTTTCTGGCCATCCTGAACGGTTGCATCCATGTGCCTTCTTCTCCAAGAAACTATCTCCAGCGGAGTGCAATTACGATATAGGGAACCGATAACTTTTGGCTGTTAAGATGGCTTTGGAGGAGTGGAGGCACTGGTTGGAGGGGGAAATTCACCCGATTACAGTTTACACAGATCACAAAAACCTGGAATATATTGAGGGGGCTAAAAGACTTAATCCCAGGCAGACACAGTGGGAGCTATTCTTTTCCCGATTCAATTTTGTGATCACATACAAACCTGGGTCGAAGAATATAAAGGCTGATGCCTTATCCAAAATCTTTGAACCCGAAATACCTCAGGTTGTAACTACTAAAATGATTGTACCCTCACATTGTGTTCTTGCAGCCACCCACACTCAAGAATTTCCTGACCTGTATGATTCTCTGCAGTCTTTTCAACAAGACAGTCCTGGAAAGCCTCCTAACGTAAATTATGTACCTTTGCATCTTAGTCTCCAAATACTTCAAGTATTTCATGAGTCCAAACTGGCAGGGCATCCTGGGGAGACCAAGACTTTGGAACTCCTATCTCGTCATGTATGCTGGCCTACTATAAATAAAGACTGTAAAGCTTTTGTGGCAGCCTGTGCCACTTGTGCCAGGAATAAGGTATCTCGGGTTGCTCCACGAGGTCACCTTAGGCCTTTACCTATTTCATCTAGACCTTGGTCTCATCTATCGATGATTTTGTGGTGGACTTGCCCTCCTCTGGGGGTAAAAAAGTAATTTGGGTCATCAGTGACCGTTTCAGCAAAATGGCACATTTTGTACCCCTCTCTGCTCTGCCCTCAGCTCAAGAACTGGCCAAGTTGTTAATAATTCATGTATTTTGCCTACCTGGAATTCCTGAAAACATAGTGCCAGACCGGGGGGTCCAGTTTGTCTCTCGCTTCTGGCGTGCTTTTAGTACTCTCTTGGGTATTAACCTGTCTTTTTCTTCTGGATTTCACCCTGAAACCAATGGACAAACAGTAAGGACTAATCAATCATTAGAGCAGTACCTCCGTTGTTTTGTATCAGTTTGTCAGGAATCATGGTTAGGCTTCTTACCCTTTGCTGAATTCGCCTTCAACAAACCTTCCTAGTTCATCTACCAAGTTGTCTCCTTTCTGGATCGTCACTGGTCAAAATCCTAAATTCACTTTCTTTCCATCCTCTCCTTCTCCTTTTCCGGCTTTGGAGGATTGGAGTACTCACATCCAGCAAATTTGGCCTCAGGTTCAGCAAATTCTACAGAATGTTGTTTCCAGTCAAAAATTCTATGCCGATGCCCGACATTCACCTGAATTTAAATTTTCTCCTTGAGATCTTGTGTGGGTTTCCACCCGTAATATTCCTTTACGTCAACCTTCTGTGAAGTTGGGTACTAGGTTTCAGTGATGCTCAAATACCCCTTTTTAAAATTCGAGTTTGGTCGAATTCGAATAGTAAATTATTCGAGGTCAGTCGAATAATTTTTACTATTCGATTCGACCTCGGACTTCGAGCTCACTATTCGAGTCGGTATTCGAGCTCATTATTCGAGCTGACTATTCGAATTGGCCTTAAATAGCTTCCAACACTTGTTTTGAGGGTGAATGATGCAAGAAACATCTTTTTTTCCAAGTAACAACAGCAAGTGATTATGTGGGGATGTTCCTTTAAAAAAAAAAGGTGAAAAGAGAAGTTGTGTCCAGAATTTTGTTCAGTACTGTATATACTTCTTCTTCTTCTTCTTCTTCTTTATCTTCTATCTTCTTCTTCTTCTATATCTTCTTCTTCTATATCTTCTTCTTCTATATCTTCTTCTATATCTTCTTCTTCTTCTATATTGTCTTCTTCTTCTTCTTCTTCTTCTTCATCTTCTTCTTCTTCATCTTCTTCATCTTCTTCATCATCATCTTCTTCATCTTCTTCATCATCATCTTCTTCTTCTTCTTCTTCATCTTCTTCTTCTTCATCTTCTTCATCTTCTTCTTCTTCATCTTCTTCTTCTTCATCTTCTTCTTCATCTTCTTCATCTTCTTCATCTTCTTCTTCTTCATCTTCTTCATCTTCTTCTTAATCTTCTTCTTCTTCTTCTTCTTCTTCTTCTTCTTCTTCTTCTTCTTCTTCTTCTTCTTCTTCTTCTTCTTCTTCTTCTTCTTCTTCTTCTTCTTCTTCTTCTTCTTCTTCTTCTTCTTCTTCTTCTTCTTCTTCTTCTTCTTCTTTTTCTTCTTCTTCTTCTTCTTCTTCTTCTTCTTCTTCTTCTTCTTCATCTTCTTCTTCTTCTCCTCCTTCTTCTTCTTCATCTATTTCTTCTTCATCTTCTTCTTCATCTTCTTCATCTTCTTCATCTTCTTCATCTTCTTCTTCTTCATCTTCTTCATCTTCTTCTTCATCTTCTTCATCTTCTTCTTCTTCTTCTTCTTCTTCTTCTTCTTCTTCATCTTCTTCTTCTTCTCCTTCTTCTTCTTCATCTTCTTCTTCTTCTCCTTCTTCTTCTTCTTCTTCTTCTTCTTCTTCTTCTTCTTCTTCTTCTTCTTCTTCTTCTTCTTCTTCTTCTTCTTCTTCTTCTTCTTCTTCTTCTTCTTCTTCTTCATCTTCTTCATCTTCTTCTTCTTCATTTTCTTCTTCTTCATCTTCTTCTTCTTCTCCTTCTTCTTCTTCTTCTTCTTCATCTTCTTCTTCTTCATCTTCTTCTTCTTCATCTTCTTCATCTTCTTCTATATCGTCTTCTTCTTCACTTATTTCTCTTTTCAATTTTTTTTTAAAGAAATGCAGCTATTTTTGAGCGTAACAAATAGCTGGTGGCGCACGCATGTTGGAAGCGCCATTGTATGTGCTCCCTGGCAGTGGAAACACACAGACAGCAGGAGGTAAATTCAGCAGCAGGAGGAGGAGGATGAGTGTGTGGCAGCAGGCAGTCAATGAGGCAGGCAGCGTGACATAATAGCCCTGGTACCTAGCGGTGATAACAGGGCTGTAAATAAACACAGCAGGCAGGAGGTCCCAGACAGCGGTCGTGTAGCCCACATCGTGTCCAATACACAACTGGGACAACACAGTTTTCAACCCGGGCACCTCAGAAAAATTAAACCCCCCCTTTTTTTTTTTAATGTTTTTTTGGTTTTGTTTGTACAACCAATTACACAGATATATAGCTATTGTTTGACGTAATAGCTGGTGGCAGAGTGGCAGCAGAATGTAATTCTGTGTACCCTGGCAGTGGGAAACACAGACCGACAGCAGCAGCAGCAGGAGGAATGGAGGAGTAATGTGAGCAGCTATTGTTTGACGTAATAGCTGGTGGCAGTGTGGCAGCAGAAGGTAATTCTGTGTACCCTGGCAGTGGGAAACACAGACAGACAGCAGCAGCAGGAGGAATGGAGGAGTAGTGTGAGTGTGGCAGCAGGCAGGCAGCGTGACATAATAGCCCTGGTACCTAGCGGTGATACCAGGCCGTAAATAAACACAACAGGAGGTCCCAGACAGCGGTCGTGCAGCCCACATCGTGTCCAATACACAACTGGGACAACACAGTTTTCAACCCGGGCACCTCAGAAAAATTAAACCTTTTTTTTTTTAATGGTTTTTTGGTTTTGGTTTTACAACCAATTACACAGATATAGCTATTTTTTGACGTAATAGCTGGTGGCAGAGTGGCAGCAGAAGGTAAATCTGTGTACCCTGGCAGTGGGAAACACAGACAGACAGCAGAAGGGCAGTACACAGCAGCCCACTGTAGGTGTAAAATGTGTGGCTGCAGGCGACGTAATAGTCAAAGTGAACCAGGCTGGCTTAGTGAGCAGGAGCCAGGAGGTGGTAAAGGGTGGTAAGGCACATTAACGATGGTTCTTAGCCAGTTCATGTCCCCCTCTCGCCGACAACAGGGGCCAGGAACTCGCCTTCCACCCACGCCTGGTTCATCTTCAGAAACGTCAGTCTGTCCACAGACTTGTGAGACAGACGTGAGCGTTTCTCGGTGACCACGCCACCAGCTGCACTGAAGCAGCGCTCGGACAGCACGCTGGAAGGGGGACAGGACAGAACTTCCAGGGCGTACTGCGCCAGCTCGCTCCAGATCTCCAGGCGCTTGACCCAATACTCCATGGGATCAACAGGGGCATCGCTGTCAAGCCCGCTGTAGGACCCCATGTAGTCAGCCACCATGCGGGTCAGGCGCTGGCTGTGACCGGAGGAGGATGCTGCTGCATGCACCTCCTCTCTAGTCACTGCTGCCGGAGCCTCTACAGTCCTGTAGAGCTCGTGGCTGAGAGACAGCAGGTCTGTGGGGCGCTTGCTGCTGGATGCAGGCACCTGCTGCTGCCTCTGTGCTGGCTGCTGGACAGTGGGGGTGGAAGGCTGGGGGAAGGCTTCCTCCAAGCGCTCAACAAGGGCCTGCTGCAAGCTCCTTATTTGTTGCGCTGGGTCTCCTCCTGCAGGCGGCAGGAACTGGCTCAACTTCCCCTTGAGGCGTGGGTCCAACATCATGCTGATCCAGATGTCCTCCCTCTGCTTCATCTGGATCACCCTGGGGTCCTTGCGCATGCACGCCAGCATGTGCGCTGCCATTGGGAAGAGGCGGGCCACGTCTGCTGGCACATCAACGGCAGTGCTGTCCTCCTCATCCTCCTCCTCTGCCGCCTCATCCTCTCTCCACCCCCGCACCAACTCAGCTGCGCTGTGCTGATCCCCCTCATCAGCAGCAAGGTCAGGGACCTCCACCAAGTCCTCCTCCTCCTCCCCCTCAGAGGTGGACTGTGCAGCTGCTTGCCGCTCCTGCTGGTCCAAGGCTGCCGCTCCCTGTTCCAGCAAAGCATCGAGGGCCCTGTTCAGCAGACAAACCAGGGGCACCCACTCGCAGACCATAGCATGGTCCCTGCTCACCATGTTAGTGGCCTGCAGAAAGGGAGCCAGCACTAAGCACACCTGCTGCATGTGCCTCCAGTCATCATCGGGGACGATGGACGGGATGTTGCTGGTCTTGTCCCTTCTCCGAGCGGCGGAAACAGTGGCCAGGGCAAGGTACTGGTTGACAGCGTGCTTCTGTTCAACCAGACGCTCCAACATCGCCAGGGTGGAGTTCCAGCGAGTTGGAACGTCAAGGATCAGTCGATGGCGTGGCAGCTCCAGCTCCTTTTGCACGTCTTCCAGGCTCGCACAGGCTGCAGCCGAGCGCCGGAAGTGACGCACAACGTTCCTTGCCGTTTCCAGCAGTTCGCCCATCCCCTGGTAGGTGCGCAAGAACTTTTGCACCACCAGGTTCAGCACGTGGGCAAGACAGGGGATGTGGGTCAGGTTTCCCCTGTCTATTGCGGCAACCAGATTGGCCCCATTGTCGGCCACCACCTCTCCGACTCTGAGGCCTCTGGGGGTCAGCCAAATCCTCTCCTGCTCCTGGAGTTTGGCCAACACATGGGTTGCCGTCAGCTTGGTCTTCCCAAGGCTGACCAAGTGCAGCAGCGCTTGGCAGTGGCGGGCCTTCACGCTGCTGCTGAGGCGGGGGGTTTGGCCAGGTGTGCCGGAGGATGGCAGAGGATCGGAGGAACCTGCTGCAGTTCCCCTGACCCTGCGGGGGGGCACCACCCACTGTGTTGCTGCTGCTGTGCCCGCTGCTGCTCTCCCATCCTCACCCCCTTCCACCAAGCTGACCCAGTGGACAGTGAAAGACAGGTAGCGGCCTGTCCCGAAGCGGCTGCTCCAGGAGTCCATGGTGACGTGGACCCTTTCACCAACCGCGTGCTCCAGCCCTCGCTCCACATTGGCCATCACAAAGCGGTGCAGTGCAGGAATGGCCTTGCGGGCGAAGAAGTGTCTGCTGGGGAGCTGCCAGTCTGGGGCTGCGCATGCAAGCAGCGCCCGCATGTCGCTCCCCTCCTGCACGAGCGTGTACGGCAGGAGTTGGGAGCACATGGCCTGTGCCAGCAAGCCGTTCAGCTGCCGCACGCGACGGCTGCTGGGAGGCAGAGCCCTAACCACCCCCTGGAAGGACTCGCTCAAAAGGCTCTGGCGTGGCCTTTTGCTGGCACGGGAATCAGCAGACACAGCAGAGGAGGCCACTGAGGACTGGCTGCCAGAACAGGCCTCAGTGTCGGCGGCAGGAGTTGCAGAGGGGGGAGGAGCAGTGCGTTTCCGCACTCCTGCTGGTGCTGCTGGAGGAGCAGGAGGGCGTGTGGCTGCTGTTGCTGCTGCTGCTGCTGCTGAAGGCTGTGCAGTGATGGGTGTGGTGCCACTGCCAGCACCAGATGCCTTCAGCCTCTGGAACTCCTCATGCTGGTGGAAATGTTTCGCAGAAAGGTGGTTGATGAGCGAGCTGGTGCTGAACTTTAAGGGGTCTGCACCTCTGCTCAACTTCCGCTGACAGTGGTTGCAAGTGGCGTACTTGCTGTACACTGTGGGAATGGTGAAAAAACGCCAGATTGGTGACAAAAACGACCCCCTACGGCATGGAACCGCTGCTGCCTGTCTCCCTGTGGTGGTTGGGGGGGGGGGCTTGGGTGCGGCTGGTGGTGGTACTGGCAGATGCTGCTGCTGCTGCTGCTGAGCCTGAGACACCAGCAGGCTGTGGGACCTGCCTACTGCTGCCAATGCTTGCAATGATGCGCCTCCTTGCAAGGCCCACAAGCGCATCCTCCTCCTCCTCCTCAGAGCTGCTGAGGACGACATCCCCTGGAGGTGGTGGCACCCAGTCTCTGTCTGTCGCCATGTCATCATCATCCTCCCCCTCCTGAAACATGTCCTGCTGGAATGATGACCCCCCAAACTCCTCTCCTGATGCATGGATGGGCTGCTTGACTGTCGCCACAGTCTTGCTGTCCAATCCCTCATCCCCCAAAGTGCCCATCAGCATCTCCTCCTCCAAATCGCCAACAACAGCAGACAATACCCTGATGGTGCCTGGGGTAAAAATACTGCTGAGTGACAGGTCGCCAACTTGTGACGGTGAACTGGCCTCCTCCC